>NC_134782.1:9941174-9998674 GCF_046742065.1 Oratosquilla oratoria
CAAGGTGATACGATTTACAAGAGGAGAGGATGGCAATAAGTTGAAAGTAAGTCTTAAAGAATAGAAGTTAGAGGAAGTGTATAGTTTTGAGTATTTAAGTTCACACTTAGCAGGAAATGGAGGAGTGAGGGTGAAGGTAAGCTGTAGAGTGAAGGAAACAAGTTAATATCATGGAGGAATGAAAAGTGTCATGAGAAATAGGTGTTTGGCGCTGAATGTCAAGAGTTTATATGAAGGAGTGATTGTGCCTATGGCACTGTATGGAGTGGAGGCATGGAAGGTATGGGAGACAGGAAGGAAAAAAATTAATGTATTTGAGATGGAATGTTTGAGAAGTATGGGGGGTTACGAATATGAATAGGGTGAGAAATGAGGAGTTAAGAATGAGAGCGGGAGTGGAAATGAAGCTGGCTGATAGGGCTGATGAAAGAATACTGACATGGTTTGGGAACATGGAGAGAATGACTGAAGAAAGACCAGCAAAAATAATGTGGAAGGCACAGGAGGAGTGAACATGAGAGGAAGAAAAAAAAAGAGATGGGTGGATGGTGTGAAAGGGGCCTTTAAGGAGAATGTCTGTTGAGCAGAGAAGGGAAAAGGCAAGAGCTCGGTGTGAGTAGAAAATGGTTGTAAATTGACTATAGATTGACGCAGCACAAAGGGATTTCTGCTCGTCTTCTCTATTTTCGCATGTGGGAACGAGGAAGGACGGTCGCCATATAAGTGAAGCAGCCTTGCTGTGGATGTGCTGTGCCTTGCTGCATTGCTTCTGATCTGTGCAATAGATAAGAAACAGGGAAGGCCCTTCATCCACGACGAGCTAAGATTACAAAGGTTTTTTTTTTTTTTTTTACAGAGGAGGTGCATGCCGACAGGAGACCTTCTGGTCCATAACTAGGTCGGATTCGAAAAAAATATGATAATGATAAGTAAATAGATAAATAAAAATTATAATATTATAAATAATGATAAATAAAACACAAATAAATACATAGGTATAGTTAAATAATAAGCAGGTAAATAGTAAATGATAATAAATTGACAGATAAATAATAATAAATGATAATCAATCGAATAATAATAAACAAACAATAATAACAAACAAATAAACAAATATATGAAACAAATGGAAGGCATTACAGCATCTTGCTCAGGTGTTTATCTAAAAAAATCTTAAAGCTTCGAACTGAACTACATTGCACTGCCTCTGCAGGAAGTTTATTCCATTCATTAACTACATGGTTGGCAAAGTTGTTTCTACCCACTTCCAAATTAAATCTATTTCCTGACAGTTTGAGACCATTATTTCTTGTCGGATTCTCATTCAATGTAAATTTTTTGTCACTTTTAATGTTGTCAATTCCCTTTAGAATCTTAAAGACCTGTATCAAGTCACCCCTAAGTCTACGCTTTTTTAGTGGAAACAATGGGCGACGAATGGCAGTAGGATGGTGGAGTGGTTGAGTGTATGCCTTGGCTGGCTACCTCCCTTATAAGAGGAAAGGAGCATTGGGTATTGTTACTTTTTCTTTGTTGCATGAGAAATGGTCACAAAATAATCACAGAACGGATGATAAAAGGGATAAAGTTTCGCGTAAAAGTTAACTATTGAGGTTCTTACAGTACAAACAACTGCGGCTCGTAAACTACAGTTACAGGGATATAAAACTACGCACTACGCACCGTAATGTGTGGTTGTCTATGTACGAGTGGCACTAAAACTGTGAAGAGTTTGTGATGCGGTTTGATTTTCCATGTGTGTTGTAAAACTCCACATGTTTATATGTGCATATTGTTTACAAGCTATGACGTAAGTGTTCAGTCCCAGCTGAATCACACAGGCACATACATACATAATACATACATACATACATAGATATATAGACAGGTAGAAAGATAAAAGTATCCTTTCAAGTAGTGCTATCGTGTCACAACACGCTCACCATCCTACATGGGCTACCCATGTCCCCGACTGTGCGTGTGCATGAGTGACTGCCATCACAAACTAATCCACTTCAATGTCATACTGTACTGCATAGGTTCTCTTCAGGCAAATACACGGCGATTTCATCCAGCTCTGGACCGATCCTATCCAGAACGATATCTCGCACAACCCTCCTTAGTTGGATGGAGTTCGATTCCCATTGACCAGAATAAGACTCGTGCAGTACGCCCAATCTCTGTTATTCTAATGACGTTATTTCACCTTGACCTCAGGTTTCTGCCAATCAACGGAAAGGTCAGCCGCTCTTGCCTTCGCTTCAGTGCACTCGAGTCCTTTCCGTGAGTCTCGCATCTGGAACAGTGACCAACCAACCACCTGGAAGCTACGTTCCTCCTCCGCCGAGAGCACCATGAGGACCTCTATCTTCCTTTTCTTCTTCCTCGTGGCCGTCCTGGAGACTGGACAAGCAGCCACAACGACATCGACTTCCACCACATCAACAACATCGACGACCACATCAACATCATCTACAACCACATCAACAACGTCGACAACCACAACATCGACAGCCACATCAACTACCACATCAACTACGACCACATCAACATCAACGACCACAACATCGACAACCACATCAACTACGACCACAACATCGACAACCACATCAACATCAACGACCACAACATCGACAACCACATCAACTACGACCACATCAACGACCACAACATCGACGACCACAACGACAACGACAACTACAACAACCACAACTACTGCAAGTTGTTCCGATTTCACAATTGACGTGGAAACTGAATTGACGAAAATAGAAGATGAGACTGGAAAAATTGATGAAATTGTCAGAAATTATTTCCTTCCTCAAGAAATAAAAGAGAAGACGAGCGATATCCGCGATCTGGTAACTAAGATTAGGACTTTACTTGACGAGCAAACAACGGGCGATGGCGAGCTCACAGTTGAAACAAAAGTATCAACGGCTCTGGAGAAAGCTGTCAAGGCCCATAGGAAACTAAAAAGGGCAGTTTCATTCAAAAATAAAACAAAAGGAGAAAAATTTATACCGGTAGCCGTAGGAATCCTTGACAAATGTATTAAACGCCTGAATGGAGCCGAAAAAGAACTGAAGAAGGTCTTGTGTCCCCAATAGGTTAGGATCCATATACATTGATGCAAACTGGATTTTTAGGAATTTTGCTCAGCTCACAGGAACCCCTGGTTTTCAGTGAGTTCCATGTCTATCTTTGGGACCCATGAATAGTATACTGGACTTCTGAGGACTTAGTTCAGGCCAACACCAGATGGTTTGATTCTGCTCAATAGGAAGTTGTTCCCACAACCCAGATGCCTACAGAATGGCAACCGATTAGAAGAATCTAAAGAATGAATAAGATATGCATATATGTTACTTATGACAACAGTGTTGACGTTGTATCACGGATCTCCATCGACGTGATGGTTTCTTATGTCGATCAATCGACACGTTCGGGGACTGAGAAATGCATGTCATTTTACAGTTTCCCCATTCTGATCAAATGTTACCATATACAGTTTGGTTTGAGATTTCCATGTATGGTTAAATAAAAACGTTTTCTCGCGGCAAATTGTTGTTTCTCTTTTGCCCCAGCATATTTCATGCACAGACTTCACCATTGGACATTGTCACTGTCCAAAGAGATGAGAGTAGCTAGTAAGGACCGTCGGACGGTTCGACTAAAACAGTTTTGATGTCTCCCTTCTGCATAAGAATAAATCCATGAAGTGATTCACACTACAACAATCACAGACTCAGTACACCAATATCTTGAAATCTAACTTAACACTCGTTCCTTACACTGCAATAATAAAGACCACAATTGGACACTGCCCGGTTCGACTAAAACAGTATGATGTTTTTAGAAAACATACTAATACTATTCTGTCTAAGTTCATTACTACTCGGCTCATAATGAGAAAACTAATCTTTCTGTATTCAGTTCTATGTTCCTCAGAGCGTGCAGAATCTACAGTCTTGATTTTTTGAGTGATGAGCTGAACAAGATATATAGTATAACATTAGATTTGAAACATCAGAAGCATTTAGTAGACAGGTCCCACAATATGGCCATCAAGTCTTACCATAACACTTCACAGGAAAGAAAGCAGTTTTTCAAAAAGAACCTCTTGGTTTTTCCTTTTCATGAGAGTATGGTAAGACTACCTAAAATTTTCAAGGAATTTAATATAGATGTGGTATTTAAGAGCATAAGTACTATTAAAAATATCCTTGTCCAAAATTCACCATATGGTAATGAAGTCTATGCGTACTTCATTCCGTGTCTGCAGCGTGAAAATTTTACATTGGCCAAACTGGCAAAGATCTACAGACAAAAATTAACCTTGATCACTCGACGCTAAATTCCAAATTTTAGTGGTGTGGATAAATCTATTCCTTCTTCAACCAAACTTTGAAGAACATTTCATGCTTTCCTTGTTGACAAGGGCATTTTGGTACCAGTTTGGCAGGAGATTCTTCTGCAATATCAGAATAAGCGCTGCTCTTTTCTTCAGTACTACTTAACCCTTTCACTTGGTTTGTTTACGGTCCTGATTAGTTTCTCGGCAGTTTCGAAGGATGGATCGTTGACATAGGAACCACTTTCTCAGTCGTGTACACTCGGCCTCCTGATTCAACTTGTTTCCTGTGAGATTTTTTCTAATTTTTCATTATGCCGCTATCTATATTTTTGAGACACTTTTAATAGCATGTCAACCTTTGTTGAACCGTTGCAGTACTTTCTAATGTGTTTAACTCAGTTTCATGGGGTGATCGAAATTGAAAAAAAAAAGCTATGGGTCCCTTCACACATTTTTTTTTTTTTTTTTTTAAATGTTGCATGATGATAAAAATAACTAAGTCTACTCTAGGTTTTTATATAATTTTCAAAGTCATTTATATACATAAACGATAAAGAATCCAAAACCGAGTCATGGGGAACTTCACAAGTAGTACTAGCCTGTTTGGTTTTTACACCGTTAGTGGTGATCCACTGTTTTGTGTCACTAATCCACGCTCTAATTCATTCAAACACTTTTTCTCCTATGCCATGGGCCTTGATTTTATTTAGTAGTCTCTGGTGGAGCACATGGTCTAGCCATTTCATTATATCTAGTCCTCAGGTGTGTTTCTCGTCTTTTTATTCTAACATTAATCCCTCTTTTCATTCCCGTCTTACTTTTCAACCCATCTGTTGGTGTGTCATTTCCAGATATGGATACATTTCGTATTTTATTTTTATTTTATTTTTGTAGATCTTTTGTGGCCTTTCATACTGTTAGCATTACAGTTTCACCTATATTCTTTTCTTGGAATGCGATGGAAGACATGCGTGTATGGAGCTATCTCATTTCTTTTCGCATTATTGTCTCGTCACCAAGTTTCGGCCCATATATGAAAGGGGCCAAGATCAGTGTTTCTCGATCTAAAACAAAATGGGCACCCAAGAAACAAATGACAACTGTAAACTAAATAACCTAGAAACCATGATGACAAAAGGCGAGAGAGATAGATAGATAGATAGATAGATAGAGAGAGAGAGAGAGAGAGAGAGAGATTGGGCCGTTCTCGGTAGTAGATATCTAAAAGCAAAAGACAGCCGTAAAAAGCAACCAGTAAGTGAATGAATACGGAGAAGAGTTCTTGGACTTCCTTTAGCCTTCAGGAAGTAGGAAGTGAGCCAGTTGTTGTTTTCTGATGACACTTCACGTTTGGCTGGGTCAAAGAAAGCTCTAAACCAGTTAGTACCAGATTTTAGGAAGGTATGTGACTTGGGGAAGTTGAAAGGGAATGATAAGGTGATAAGATGTACAAGAGGAGAGGATGACAAGAAGTTGAAGGTAAGTCTTAAAGAATAGAAGTTAGAGGAGGGTGCATAGTTTTGAGTATTTAAGTTCACACTTAGCAGGAAATGGAGGAGTGAGGGTGAAGGTAAGCTGTAGAGTGAAGGAAACAAGTTAATATCATGGAGGAATGAAAAGTGTCATGAGAAATAGGTATTTGGCGCTGAATGTCAAGAGTTTATATGAAGGAGTGATTGTGCCTATGGCACTGTATGGAGTGGAGGCATGGAAGGTATGGGAGACAGGAAGGAAAAAAAATAATGTATTTGAGATGGAATGTTTGAGAAGTATGGGGGGCTACGAATATGAATAGGGTGAGAAATGGGGAGTTAAGAATGAGAGCGGGAGTGGAAATGAAGTTGGCTGATAGGGCTGATGAAAGAATACTGACATGGTTTGGGCACATGGAGAGAATGACTGAAGAAAGACCAGCAAAAATAATGTGGAAGGCACAGGAGTGAACATGAGAGGAAGACCAAAAAGAGATGGGTGGATGGTGTGAAAGGGGCCTTTAAGGAGAATGTCTGTTGAGCAGAGAAGGGAAAAGGCAAGAGCTCGGTGTGAGTAGAAAATGGTTGTAAATTGACTATAGATTGACGCAGCACAAAGGGATTTCTGCTCGTCTTCTCTATTTTCGCATGTGGGAACGAGGAAGGACGGTCGCCATATAAGTGATGTAGCCTTGCTGTGGATGTGCTGTGCCTTGCTGCATTGCTTCTGACCTGGGCAATAGATAAGAAACAGGGAAGGCCCTTCATCCACGACGAGCTAAGATTACAAAGGTCTTTTTTTACAGAGGAGGAGCATGCCGACAGGAGACCTTTTGGTCCATAACTAGGTCGGATTCGAAAAAAATATGATAATGATAAGTAAATAGATAGATAAAAATTATAATATTATAAATAATGATAAATAAAACACAAATAAATACATAGGTATAGTTAAATAATAAGCAGGTAAATAGTAAATGATAATAAATTGACAGATAAATAATAATAAATGATAATCAATCGAATAATAATAAACAAACAATAATAACAAACAAATAAACAAATATATGAAACAAATGGAAGGCATTACAGCATCTTGCTCAGGTGTTTATCTAAACGAATCTTAAAGCTTCGAACTGAACTACATTGCACTGCCTCTGCAGGAAGTTTATTCCATTCATTAACTACATGGTTGGCAAAGTTGTTTCTACCCACTTCCAAATTAAATCTATTTCCTGACAGTTTGAGACAATTATTTCTTGTCGGATTCTCATTCAATGTGAAAATTTGGTCACTTTTGTTGTTGTCAATGCCCTTTAGAATCTAAGACTTGTATCAAGTCACCTCTAAGTCTACGCTTTTTTAGTGAAAACAATGGGTGACGAATGGCAGTAGGATGGTGGAGTAGTTGAGTGTATGCCTTGGCTGGCTACCTCCCTTATAAGAGGAAAGGAGCATTGGGTATTGTTACTTTTTCTTTGTTGCATGAGAAATGGTCACAAAATAATCACAGAACGGATGATAAAAGGGATAAAGTTTCGCGTAAAAGTTAACTATTGAGGTTCTTACAGTACAAACAACTGAGGCTCGTAAACTACAGTTACAGGGATATAAAACTACGCACTACGCACCGTAATGTGTGGTTGTCTATGTACGAGTGGCACTAAAACTGTGACTATCTGTGTAGAGTTTGTGATGCGGTTTGATTTTCCATGTGTGTTGTAAAACTCCACACGTTTATATGTGCATATTGTTTACAAGCTATGACGTAAGTGTTCAGTCCCAGCTGAATCACACAGGCACATACATACATAATACATACATACATACATATATAGACAGGTAGAAAGATAAAAGTATCCTTTCAAGTAGTGCGATCGTGTCACAACACGCTCACCATCCTACATGGGCTTCCCATGTCCCCGACTGTGCGTGTGCATGAGTGACTGCCATCACAAACTAATCCACTTCAATGTCATACTGTACTGCATAGGTTCTCTTCAGGCAAATACACGGCGATTTCATCCAGCTCTGGACCGATCCTATCCAGAACGATATCTCGCACAACCCTCCTTAGTTGGATGGAGTTCGATTCCCATTGACCAGAATAAGACTCGTGCAGTACGCCCAATCTCTGTTATTCTAATAAGGTTATTTCACCTTGACCTCAGGTTTCTGCCAATCAACGGAAAGGTCAGCCGCTCTTGCCTTCGCTTCAGTGCACTCGAGTCCTTTCCGTGAGTCTCGCATCTGGAACAGTGACCAACCAACCACCTGGAAGCTACGTTCCTCCTCCGCCGAGAGCACCATGAGGACCTCTATCTTCCTTTTCTTCTTCCTCGTGGCCGTCCTGGAGAATGGACAAGCAGCCACAACGACATCGACTTCCACCACATCAACATCAACGACCACAACATCGACTACGACCACATCAACAACATCATCTACACCCACATCAACAACGTCGACAACCACAACATCGACAACCACATCAACTACGACCACATCAACTTCAACGACCACAACATCGACAACCACATCAACTACAACCACAACATCGACAACCACATCAACATCAACGACCACAACATCGACAACCACATCAACTACGACCACAACAACTACGACCACAACATCGACAACCACAACGACCACTACAGCAACCACAACTACTGCAAGTTGTTCCGATTTCACAATTGACGTGGAAACTGAATTGACGAAAATAGAAGATGAGACTGGAAAAATTGATGAAATTGTCAGAGATTATTTCCTTCCTCAAGAAATAAAAGAGAAGACGAGCGATATCCGCGATCTGGTAACAAAGATTAAGACTTTACTTGACGAGCAAACAACGGGCGATGGCAAGCTCACAGTTGAAACAAAAGTATCAACGGCTCTGGAGAAAGCTGTCAAGGCCCATAGGAAACTAAAAAGGGCAGTTTCATTCAAAAATAAAACAAAAGGAAAAAAAATTATACCGGTAGCCGTAGGAATCCTTGACAAATGTATTAAACGCCTGAATGGAGCCGAAAAAGAACTGAAGAAGGTCTTGTGTCCCAAATAGGTTAGGATCCATATACATTGATGCAAACTGGATTTTTAGGAATTTTGCTCAGCTCACAGGAACTCCTGGTTTTCAGTGAGCTCCATGTCTATCTTTGGGACCCATGAATAGTATACTGGACTTCTGAGGACTTAGTTCAGGCCAACACCAGATGGTTTGATTCTGCTCAATAGGAAGTTGTTCCCACAACCCAGATGCCTACAGAATGGCAACCGATTAGAAGAATCTAAAGAATGAATAAGATATGCATATATGTTACTTATGACAACAGTGTTGACGTTATATCACGGATCTCCATCGACGTGATGGTTTCTTATGTCGATCAATCGACACGTTCGGGGACTGAGAAATGCATGTCATTTTACAGTTTCCCCATTCTGATCAAATGTTACCATATACAGTTTGGTTTGAGATTTCCATGTATGATTAAATAAAAACGTTTTCTCGCGGCAAATTGTTTTCTCTTTTGCCCCAGCATATTTCATGCAGACTTCACCATTGGACAGTGTCACTGTCCAAAGAGATGAGAGTAGCTAGTAAGGACCGTCGGACGGTTCGACTAAAACAGTTTTGATGTCTCCCTTCTGCATAAGAATAAATCCATGAAGTGATTCACACTACAACAATCACAGACTCAGTACACCAATATCTTGAAATCTAACTTAACACTCGTTCCTTACACTGCAATAATAAAGACCACAATTGGACACTGCCCGGTTCGACTAAAACAGTATGATGTTTTTAGAAAACATACTAATACTATTCTGTCTAAGTTCATTACTACTCGGCTCATCATGAGAAAACTAATCTTTCTGTATTCAGTTCTATGTTCCTCAGAGCGTGCAGAATCTACAGTCTTGATTTTTTGAGTGATGAGCTGAACAAGATATATAGTATAACATTAGACTTGAAACATCAGAAGCATTTAGTAGACAGGTCCCACAATATGGCCATCAAGTCTTACCACAACACTTCACAGCAAAGGAAGCAGTTCCTTTTCATGAGAGTATGGTAAGACTACATAAGATTCTCAAGGAATTTAATATAGATGTGGTATTTAAGAACATAAGTACTACTACAAATATCCTTGTCCAAAATTCACCATATAGTACTGAAGTCTATGCGTACCTCATTCCGTGTCTGCAGCGTGAAAGTTTTACATTGGCCAAACTGGCAAAGATCTACAGACAAAAATTAACCTTGATCACTCGACGCCAAATTCCAAATTTTAATGGTGCGGGTAAATCTATTCCTTCTTCAACCAAACTTTGAAGAACATTTCATGCTTTCCTTGTTGACAAGGGCATTTTGGTACCAGCTTGGCAGCAGATTTTGATGCTTAATACTTCGGTTTCATGGGGGGCAGATTCTTCTGCAATATCAGAATAAGCGCCGCTCTTTTCTTCAGTACTACTTAACCCTTTCACTTGGTTTGTTTACGGTCCTGATTAGTTTCTCGGCAGTTTCGAAGGATGGATCGTTGACATAGGAACCACTTTCTCAGTCGTGTACACTCGGCCTCCTGATTCAACTTGTTTCCTGTGAGATTTTTTCTAATTTATCATTATGCCGCTATCTATATTTTTGAGACACTTTTAATAGCATGTCAACCTTTGTTGAACCGTTGCAGTACTTTCTAATGTGTTTAACTCAGTTTCATGGGGTGATCGAAATTGAAAAAAAAAAAAGCTATGGGTCCCTTCACACATTTTTTTTTTTTTTTTTAATGTTGCATGATGATAAAAATAATTAAGTCTACTCTAGGTTTTTATATAATTTTCAAAGTCATTTATATACATAAACGATAAAGAATCCAAAACCGAGTCATGGGGAACTTCACAAGTAGTACTAGCCTGTTTGGTTTTTACACCGTTAGTGGTGATCCACTGTTTTGTGTCACTAATCCACGCTCTAATTCATTCAAACACTTTTCCTCCTATGCCATGGGCCTTGATTTCATTTAGTAGTCTCTGGTGGATCACATGGTCAAGCCATTTCATTATACTTACCGGTAGTCCTCAGGTGTGTTTCTCGTCTTTTTATTCTAACATAAATCCCTCTTTTTATTCCCATCTTACTTTTCAACCCATCCGTTGGTGTGTCATTTCCAGATCTGGATACATTTCGTATTTTATTTCTATTTTACTTTTGTATATCTTTTGTGGCCTTTCATACTGTTAGCATAACAGTTTCACCTATATTCTTTTCTTGGAATGCGATGGAAGACATGCGTGTATAGAGCTATCTCATTTCTTTTCGCATTATTGTCTCGACACCAAGTTTCGGCCCATATATGACAGGGGCCAAGATCAGTGTTTCTCGATCTAAAACAAAATGGGCACCCAAGAAACAAATGACAACTGTAAACTAAATAACCTAGAAACCATGATGACAAAAGGCGAGAGAGATAGATAGATAGATAGATAGAGAGAGAGAGAGAGAGAGAGAGAGAGAGAGAGAGATTGGGCCGTCCTCGGTAATAGATATCTAAAAGCAAGAGACAGCCGTAAAAAGCAACCAGTAAGTAAATGAATACGGAGAAGAGTTCTTGGACTTCCTTTAGCCTTCAGGAAGTAGGAAGTGAGCCAGTTGTTGTTTTCTGATGACACTTCACGTTTGGCTGGGTCAAAGAAAGCTCTAAACCAGTTAGTACCAGATTTTGGGAAGGTATGTGACTTGGGGAAGTTGAAAGGGAATGTGGGTAAAAGCAAGGTGATAAGATGTACAAGAGGAGAGGATGACAAGAAGTTGAAGGTAAGTCTTAAAGAATAGAAGTTAGAGGAGGGTGCATAGTTTTGAGTATTTAAGTTCACACTTAGCAGGAAATGGAGGAGTGAGGGTGAAGGTAAGCTGTAGAGTGAAGGAAACAAGTTAATATCATGGAGGAATGAAAAGTGTCATGAGAAATAGGTATTTGGCGCTGAATGTCAAGAGTTTATATGAAGGAGTGATTGTGCCTATGGCACTGTATGGAGTGGAGGCATGGAAGGTATGGGAGACAGGAAGGAAAAAAAATAATGTATTTGAGATGGAATGTTTGAGAAGTATGGGGGGTTACGAATATGAATAGGGTGAGAAATGAGGAGTTAAGAATGAGAGCGGGAGTGGAAATGAAGCTGGCTGATAGGGCTGATGAAAGAATACTGACATGGTTTGGGCACATGGAGAGAATGACTGAAGAAAGACCAGCAAAAATAATGTGGAAGGCACAGGAGGAGTGAACATGAGAGGAAGACCAAAAAGAGATGGGTGGATGGTGTGAAAGGGGCCTTTAAGGAGAATGTCTGTTGAGCAGAGAAGGGAAAAGGCAAGAGCTCGGTGTGAGTAGAAAATGGTTGTAAATTGACTATAGATTGACGCAGCACAAAGGGATTTCTGCTCGTCTTCTCTATTTTCGCATGTGGGAACGAGGAAGGACGGTCGCCATATAAGTGCAGCAGCATTGCTGTGGATGTGCTGTGCCTTGCTGCATTGCTTCTGACCTGGGCAATAGATAAGAAACAGGGAAGGCCCTTCATCCACGACGAGCTAAGATTACAAAGGTCTTTTTTTACAGAGGAGGAGCATACCGACAGGAGACCTTTTGGTCCATAACTAGGTCGGATTCGAAAAAAATATGATAATGATAAGTAAATAGATAAATAAAAATTATATTATAAATAATAATAAATAAAACACAAATAAATACATAGGTATAGTTAAATAATAAGCAGGTAAATAGTAAATGATAATAAATTGACAGATAAATAATAATAAATGATAATCAATCGAATAATAATAAACAAACAATAATAACAAACAAATAAACAAATATATGAAACAAATGGAAGGCATTACAGCATCTTGCTCAGGTGTTTATCTAAAAAAATCTTAAAGCTTCGAACTGAACTACATTGCACTGCCTCTGCAGGAAGTTTATTCCATTCATTAACTACATGGTTGGCAAAGTTGTTTCTACCCACTTCCAAATTAAATCTATTTCCTGACAGTTTGAGACAATTATTTCTTGTCGGATTCTCATTCAATGTGAAAATTTGGTCACTTTTGTTGTTGTCAATGCCCTTTAGAATCTAAAACTTGTATCAAGTCACCCCTAAGTCTACGCTTTTTTAGTGGAAACAATGGGCGACGAATGGCAGTAGGATGGTGGAGTGGTTGAGTGTATGCCTTGGCTGGCTACCTCCCTTATAAGAGGAAAGGAGCATTGGGTATTGTTACTTTTTCTTTGTTGCATGAGAAATGGTCACAAAATAATCACAGAACGGATGATAAAAGGGATAAAGTTTCGCGTAAAAGTTAACTATTGAGGTTCTTACAGTACAAACAACTGCGGCTCGTAAACTACAGTTACAGGGATATAAAACTACGCACTACGCACCGTAATGTGTGGTTGTCTATGTACGAGTGGCACTAAAACTGTGAAGAGTTTGTGATGCGGTTTGATTTTCCATGTGTGTTGTAAAACTCCACATGTTTATATGTGCATATTGTTTACAAGCTATGACGTAAGTGTTCAGTCCCAGCTGAATCACACAGGCACATACATACATAATACATACATACATACATAGATATATAGACAGGTAGAAAGATAAAATTATCCTTTCAAGTAGTGCTATCGTGTCACAACACGCTTACCATCCTACATGGGCTACCCATGTCCCCGACTGTGCGTGTGCATGAGTGACTGCCATCACAAACTAATCCACTTCAATGTCATACTGTACTGCATAGGTTCTCTTCAGGCAAATACACGGCGATTTCATCCAGCTCTGGACCGATCCTATCCAGAACGATATCTCGCACAACCCTCCTTAGTTGGATGGAGTTCGATTCCCATTGACCAGAATAAGACTCGTGCAGTACGCCCAATCTCTGTTATTCTAATGACGTTATTTCACCTTGACCTCAGGTTTCTGCCAATCAACGGAAAGGTCAGCCGCTCTTGCCTTCGCTTCAGTGCACTCGAGTCCTTTCCGTGAGTCTCGCATCTGGAACAGTGACCAACCAACCACCTGGAAGCTACGTTCCTCCTCCGCCGAGAGCACCATGAGGACCTCTATCTTCCTTTTCTTCTTCCTCGTGGCCGTCCTGGAGACTGGACAAGCAGCCACAACGACATCGACTTCCACCACATCAACAACATCGACGACCACATCAACAACCACATCAACATCATCTACAACCACATCAACAACGTCGACAACCACAACATCGACAGCCACATCAACTACCACATCAACAACGACCACATCAACATCAACGGCCACAACACCGACAACCACATCAACTACGACCACAACATCGACAACCACATCAACATCAACGACCACAACATCGACAACCACATCAACTACGACCACATCAACGACCACAACATCGACGACCACAACGACAACGACAACTACAACAACCACAACTACTGCAAGTTGTTCCGATTTCACAATTGACGTGGAAACTGAATTGACGAAAATAGAAGATGAGACTGGAAAAATTGATGAAATTGCCAGAAATTATTTCCTTCCTCAAGAAATAAAAGAGAAGACGAGCGATATCCGCGATCTGGTAACTAAGATTAGGACTTTACTTGACGAGCAAACAACGGGCGATGGCGAGCTCACAGTTGAAACAAAAGTATCAACGGCTCTGGAGAAAGCTGTCAAGGCCCATAGGAAACTAAAAAGGGCAGTTTCATTCAAAAATAAAACAAAAGGAGAAAAATTTATACCGGTAGCCGTAGGAATCCTTGACAAATGTATTAAACGCCTGAATGGAGCCGAAAAAGAACTGAAGAAGGTCTTGTGTCCCCAATAGGTTAGGATCCATATACATTGATGCAAACTGGATTTTTAGGAATTTTGCTCAGCTCACAGGAACCCCTGGTTTTCAGTGAGTTCCATGTCTATCTTTGGGACCCATGAATAGTATACTGGACTTCTGAGGACTTAGTTCAGGCCAACACCAGATGGTTTGATTCTGCTCAATAGGAAGTTGTTCCCACAACCCAGATGCCTACAGAATGGCAACCGATTAGAAGAATCTAAAGAATGAATAAGATATGCATATATGTTACTTATGACAACAGTGTTGACGTTGTATCACGGATCTCCATCGACGTGATGGTTTCTTATGTCGATCAATCGACACGTTCGGGGACTGAGAAATGCATGTCATTTTACAGTTTCCCCATTCTGATAAAATGTTACCATATACAGTTTGGTTTGAGATTTCCATGTATGGTTAAATAAAAACGTTTTCTCGCGGCAAATTGTTGTTTCTCTTTTGCCCCAGCATATTTCATGCACAGACTTCACTATTGGACATTGTCACTGTCCCAAGAGATGAGAGTAGCTAGTAAGGACCGTCGGACGGTTCGACTAAAACAGTTTTGATGTCTCCCTTCTGCATAAGAATAAATCCATGAAGTGATTCACACTACAACAATCACAGACTCAGTACACCAATATCTTGAAATCTAACTTAACACTCGTTCCTTACACTGCAATAATAAAGACCACAATTGGACACTGCCCGGTTCGACTAAAACAGTATGATGTTTTTAGAAAACATACTAATACTATTCTGTCTAAGTTCATTACTACTCGGCTCATAATGAGAAAACTAATCTTTCTGTATTCAGTTCTATGTTCCTCAGAGCGTGCAGAATCTACAGTCTTGATTTTTTGAGTGATGAGCTGAACAAGATATATAGTATAACATTAGATTTGAAACATCAGAAGCATTTAGTAGACAGGTCCCACAATATGGCCATCAAGTCTTACCACAACACTTCACAGGAAAGAAAGCAGTTTTTCAAAAAGAACCTCTTAGTTCTTCCTTTTCATGAGAGTATGGTAAGACTACATAAGATTCTCAAGGAATTTAATATAGATGTGGTATTTAAGAACATAAGTACTACTACAAATATCCTTGTCCAAAATTCACCATATAGTACTGAAGTCTATGCGTACCTCATTCCGTGTCTGCAGCGTGAAAGTTTTACATTGGCCAAACTGGCAAAGATCTACAGACAAAAATTAACCTTGATCACTCGACGCCAAATTCCAAATTTTAATGGTGTGGGTAAATCTATTCCTTCCTCAACCAAACTTTGAAGAACATTTCATGCTTTCCTTGTTGACAAGGGCATTTTGGTACCAGTTTGGCAGGAGATTCTTCTGCAATATCAGAATAAGCGCTGCTCTTTTCTTCAGTACTACTTAACCCTTTCACTTGGTTTGTTTACGGTCCTGATTAGTTTCTCGGCAGTTTCGAAGGATGGATCGTTGACATAGGAACCACTTTCTCAGTCGTGTACACTCGGCCTCCTGATTCAACTTGTTTCCTGTGAGATTTTTTCTAATTTATCATTATGCCGCTATCTATATTTTTGAGACACTTTTAATAGCATGTCAACCTTTGTTGAACCGTTGCAGTACTTTCTAATGTGTTTAACTCAGTTTCATGGGGTGATCGAAATTGAAAAAAAAAAAGCTATGGGTCCCTTCACACATTTTTTTTTTTTTTTTTAATGTTGCATGATGATAAAAATAATTAAGTCTACTCTAGGTTTTTATATAATTTTCAAAGTCATTTATATACATAAACGATAAAGAATCCAAAACCGAGTCATGGGGAACTTCACAAGTAGTACTAGCCTGTTTGGTTTTTACACCGTTAGTGGTGATCCACTGTTTTGTGTCACTAATCCACGCTCTAATTCATTCAAACACTTTTTCTCCTATGCCATGGGCCTTGATTTTATTTAGTAGTCTCTGGTGGAGCACATGGTCTAGCCATTTCATTATATCTAGTCCTCAGGTGTGTTTCTCGTCTTTTTATTCTAACATTAATCCCTCTTTTCATTCCCGTCTTACTTTTCAACCCATCTGTTGGTGTGTCATTTCCAGATATGGATACATTTCGTATTTTATTTTTATTTTATTTTTGTAGATCTTTTGTGGCCTTTCATACTGTTAGCATTACAGTTTCACCTATATTCTTTTCTTGGAATGCGATGGAAGACATGCGTGTATGGAGCTATCTCATTTCTTTTCGCATTATTGTCTCGTCACCAAGTTTCGGCCCATATATGAAAGGGGCCAAGATCAGTGTTTCTCGATCTAAAACAAAATGGGCACCCAAGAAACAAATGACAACTGTAAACTAAATAACCTAGAAACCATGATGACAAAAGGCGAGAGAGATAGATAGATAGATAGATAGAGAGAGAGAGAGAGAGAGAGATTGGGCCGTTCTCGGTAGTAGATATCTAAAAGCAAAAGACAGCCGTAAAAAGCAACCAGTAAGTGAATGAATACGGAGAAGAGTTCTTGGACTTCCTTTAGCCTTCAGGAAGTAGGAAGTGAGCCAGTTGTTGTTTTCTGATGACACTTCACGTTTGGCTGGGTCAAAGAAAGCTCTAAACCAGTTAGTACCAGATTTTAGGAAGGTATGTGACTTGGGGAAGTTGAAAGGGAATGATAAGGTGATAAGATGTACAAGAGGAGAGGATGACAAGAAGTTGAAGGTAAGTCTTAAAGAATAGAAGTTAGAGGAGGGTGCATAGTTTTGAGTATTTAAGTTCACACTTAGCAGGAAATGGAGGAGTGAGGGTGAAGGTAAGCTGTAGAGTGAAGGAAACAAGTTAATATCATGGAGGAATGAAAAGTGTCATGAGAAATAGGTATTTGGCGCTGAATGTTAAGAGTTTATATGAAGAAGTGATTGTGCCTATGGCACTGTATGGAGTGGAGGCATGGAAGGTATGGGAGACAGGAAGGAACAAAATTAATGTATTTGAGATGGAATGTTTGAGAAGTATGGGGGGCTACGAATATGAATAGGGTGAGAAATGAGGAGTTAAGAATGAGAGCGGGAGTGGAAATGAAGTTGGCTGATAGGGCTGATGAAAGAATACTGACATGGTTTGGGCACATGGAGAGAATGACTGAAGAAAGACCAGCAAAAATAATGTGGAAGGCACAGGAGTGAACATGAGAGGAAGACCAAAAAGAGATGGGTGGATGGTGTGAAAGGGGCCTTTAAGGAGAATGTCTGTTGAGCAGAGAAGGGAAAAGGCAAGAGCTCGGTGTGAGTAGAAAATGGTTGTAAATTGACTATAGATTGACGCAGCACAAAGGGATTTCTGCTCGTCTTCTCTATTTTTGCATGTGGGAACGAGGAAGGACGGTCGCCATATAAGTGCAGCAGCCTTGCTGTGGATGTGCTGTGCCTTGCTGCATTGCTTCTGACCTGGGCAATAGATAAGAAACAGGGAAGGCCCTTCATCCACGACGAGCTAAGATTACAAAGGTCTTTTTTTACAGAGGAGGAGCATGCCGACAGGAGACCTTTTGGTCCATAACTAGGTCGGATTCGAAAAAAATATGATAATGATAAGTAAATAGATAAATAAAAATTATAATATTATAAATAATAATAAATAAAACACAAATAAATACATAGGTATAGTTATATAATAAGCAGGTAAATAGTAAATGATAATAAATCGACAGATAAATAATAATAAATGATAATCAATCGAATAATAATAAACAAACAATAATAACAAACAAATAAACAAATATATGAAACAAATGGAAGGCATTACAGCATCTTGCTCAGGTGTTTATCTAAACGAATCTTAAGCTTCGAACTGAACTACATTGCACTGCCTCTGCAGGAAGTTTATTCCATTCATTAACTACATGGTTGGCAAAGTTGTTTCTACCCACTTCCAAATTAAATCTATTTCCTGACAGTTTGAGACAATTATTTCTTGTCGGATTCTCATTCAATGTGAATTTTTTTTTCACTTTTGTTGTTGTCAATGCCCTTTAGAATCTAAGACTTGTATCAAGTCACCTCTAAGTCTACGCTTTTTTAGTGAAAACAATGGGTGACGAATGGCAGTAGGATGGTGGAGTAGTTGAGTGTATGCCTTGGCTGGCTACCTCCCTTATAAGAGGAAAGGAGCATTGGGTATTGTTACTTTTTCTTTGTTGCATGAGAAATGGTCACAAAATAATCACAGAACGGATGATAAAAGGGATAAAGTTTCGCGTAAAAGTTAACTATTGAGGTTCTTACAGTACAAACAACTGAGGCTCGTAAACTACAGTTACAGGGATATAAAACTACGCACTACGCACCGTAATGTGTGGTTGTCTATGTGCGAGTGGCACTAAAACTGTGACTATCTGTGTAGAGTTTGTGATGCGGTTTGATTTTCCATGTGTGTTGTAAAACTCCACATGTTTATATGTGCATATTGTTTACAAGCTATGACGTAAGTGTTCAGTCCCAGCTGAATCACACAGGCACATACATACATAATACATACATACATACATATATAGACAGGTACATACATACATACATACATATACCAAGGCTTTTTCCCCCTTCCAAGGGAGGTAGCCAAAAAGGGAAAGGCATAAAAACACTCCCACCCATTTCATCCCCAAATACACTCCACACCCCTCCCACCCTTCCTCTCATCTGAGCACCTCCTGGATGACGGGTCATCCCTGCACCCCGCCCACCGCCCTGGGTCAGAAGCAGTGTCGCAAGACACAGTACATCCACAGCAAGGCCGCTTCATTTAATCGGCGACCCCCCCTCTCCGTCCCCCTTTGCATATAAGGAGAGGACGGGGAGAAATCCCTTCGGGCTGCGTCAAAATTTACTCACACATACTACCCCACCCCCCACCCCCCCGCCCATTCCTCCTCATGCAGTCACATCATCATCCAGTATGAGACACCAATTGGAAAGAGTGACCATGTACTCATCGAAACTATACTAAAGGAAGAAATAGACATAGAGAGGAACGAAAAGCATAGGAAAGGAAGACTGAGGTACAACAAAACAGACTTTACAAAACTAAAGACATTCTTCCGGAATGCAAACTGGGAAATATTTTACAGGGAAGAAACAGCAGTGGAAGAGAAATGGAATATATTGATGGAAAACTACAATGAAGGGGTAAACAGGCATGTACCAAGACAAAAGCGAGAGAGAGAGTACATTAAATGTTGGTTCAACAAAAGATGCAGAGGCAAAAGACAGAAGGGACAAAGCTTGGAAAAAGTGGAGAAAAGACAAAAAACAAAGCAAATGGCAAATTTATGTTAACTATAGAAATGAGTATGTTAATGTGAGAAGAGAGGAGAAAAGGAACCATGAGAAGGATATTATAGACAAATGCAAAGAGCAACCCAAACTATTCTATCGGTATGTGAATGGTAAACTTAAAAACAAACAGGAATTGGTGAAACTATGCCAAGGAAACATAGAATACACAGAAGATTTAGAGATGGCCGAAGTCATGAACAATCACTTTAAATCTGTTTTCACCAGAGAGAAAATACCGAATTGTGACATAGACAAAAACAAGAAATCTCCCCTCATGAATGAGTTTACAGCATCACTAAAGGAAATATCAGAACATTTATCAAGGCTGGATGTCAGAAAATCACATGGCCCGGACGGTATTGCAAATTGGATTCTAAAGGAGTGCAAAGAAGAACTAACAGACAAAATACACATCTTAATAAAAAGCTCACTCAAAGAAGGAAAGATACCCGAGGACTGGAAAAACGCTAACATTGTACCAATACACAAAGGAGGAAACAAAGAAGAACCCACCAACTATAGGCCAGTATCACTAACAAGCACCATTGCCAAAATTTGTGAGAAAATAATCAAGAATAGATGGGTAAAACATCTGGAAGACAATGACATATTAAACCCAAGACAATTCGGATTCAGACAAGGAAGATCATGCTCCACAAACTTAATATGCTTTTACTCAAGACTAATAGACATAGTGCAAGAAAGAAATGGATGGGCTGATTGTGCATTCCTAGACTTGCAAAAAGCCTTTGACAAAGTACCACACAGAAAACTACTAAAAAAACTGGAACACATAGGAGGAATACAGGGAAACCTACTAAAATGGATAGAGGACTTTCTGACTGGTAGAAAGATGAGAGTAGTGCTCAGAGAAAAATATTCAGACTGGAAAGAGGTGATCAGTGGAGTACCGCAAGGATCTGTGCTGGCACCAATAATGTTTGCTATCTATATGAATGACATGGATGAGGACGTGAACTGCTACATGAGCTTCTTTGCCGATGACGCCAAACTGCTAAGGAAAATAGAAACTGATGAGGACTGTGAAGCACTGCAAGAAGACCTAAATAGGGTATGGAACTGGAGTCAGAAATGGGAAGTGGACTTTAATACTAAGAAGTGTAGCATAATGGAGTTTGGAAAAAGCAAAAACAGAATATCAGGAAAATATACAATTGGAACCAAAGAAGTAAAGAAAGTAGGATCCGAAAAAGATTTGGGAGTAATTATCACGAACGACTTGTCCTATGATATACAGATTAACAAAATTGTCGGGGAGACTTACAACTTGCTAAGATCAATAAAAGTGGCGTTTACATACTTGGACGAAGACATGATGAAAAAAATATTGGTTACATTGATAAGGCCTAGATTAGAGTATGCAGCGACATTGTGGTCCCCCAGTACCAAAAAGAATATAAAGAAAATAGAAAGAATCCAAAGAGCAGCTACAAAAATGGCACCTGCACTTGCAAACCTATCATACGAAGAGAGATTGGCTAAACTGGAGTTACCGACACTGGAGCAAAGAAGAGAGAGAGGTGACCTATTGACCATCTACAGAATCATGAAAGGCACAGAGGTACTCGATAGTGAGAACTTACTTAACTGGGACAAAAGAAACACAAGAGGACATGGAAAGAAAATAAAAAAACATAGCTATAGAAGAGAACTGAAGAAAAACAGTTTTCCTCATAGAGTTTTGGACACTTGGAACAAACTGGACAATGAAATAGTATGCGCAAAAACCATTCATGAGTTTAAAAACAAACTAGACACTGCAAGATACAAAGGCGGGACAACACGAGCATAGCTCCCCTTCCCGCAAAATACAACTAGGTAAACTAGGTAAAATACAACCATTCTCCACTCACCTCTGTCTTCCGTCCTCTCCCTTCCTTCCTCAACAGACATTCCCCTCTTCCCCAAAGCCCCCTTCACCCCATCCATCCACCTCATCCTAGGACGTCCCCTCATGTTCACTCCCTCCACATCTGCCTTCCATACCTCTTTTACTAGTCTTTCTTCACTCATTCTTTCCATGTGTCCAAACCATCCTAATATTCTTTCATCAACCCTCTCTCCCAAATAGACAGGTAGAAAGATAAAAGTATCCTTTCAAGTAGTGCGATCGTGTCACAACACGCTCACCATCCTACATGGGCTACCCATGTCCCCGACTGTGCGTGTGCATGAGTGACTGCCATCACAAACTAATCCACTTCAATGTCATACTGTACTGCATAGGTTCTCTTCAGGCAAATACACGGCGATTTCATCCAGCTCTGGACCGATCCTATCCAGAACGATATCTCGCACAACCCTCCTTAGTTGGATGGAGTTCGATTCCCATTGACCAGAATAAGACTCGTGCAGTACGCCCAATCTCTGTTATTCTAATGACGTTATTTCACCTTGACCTCAGGTTTCTGCCAATCAACGGAAAGGTCAGCCGCTCTTGCCTTCGCTTCAGTGCACTCGAGTCCTTTCCGTGAGTCTCGCATCTGGAACAGTGACCAACCAACCACCTGGAAGCTACGTTCCTCCTCCGCCGAGAGCACCATGAGGACCTCTATCTTCCTTTTCTTCTTCCTCGTGGCCGTCCTGGAGACTGGACAAGCAGCCACAACGACATCGACTTCCACCACATCAACATCAACGACCACAACATCGACTACGACCACATCAACAACATCATCTACACCCACATCAACAACGTCGACAACCACAACATCGACAACCACATCAACTACGACCACATCAACATCAACGACCACAACATCGACAACCACATCAACTACGACCACATCAACATCAACGACCACAACATCGACAACCACATCAACTACGACCACATCAACATCAACGACCACAACATCGACAACCACAACGACAACGACAACTACAACAATTACTGCAAGTTGTTCCGATTTTACAATTGACGTGGAAACTGAATTGACGAAAATAGGAGATGAGACTGGAAAAATTGATGAAATTGTCAGAAATTATTTCCTTCCTCAAGAAATAAAAGAGAAGACGAGCGATATCCGCGATCTGGTAACTAAGATTAGGACTTTACTTGACGAGCAAACAACGGGCGATGGCGAGCTCACAGTTGAAACAAAAGTATCAACGGCTCTGGAGAAAGCTGTCAAGGCCCATAGGAAACTAAAAAGGGCAGTTTCATTCAAAAATAAAACAAAAGGAAAAAAATTTATACCGGTAGCCGTAGGAATCCTTGACAAATGTATTAAACGCCTGAATGGAGCCGAAAAAGAACTGAAGAAGGTCTTGTGTCCCCAATAGGTTAGGATCCATATACATTGATGCAAACTGGATTTTTAGGAATTTTGCTCAGCTCACAGGACCCTGGTTTTCAGTGAGTTCCATGTCTATCTTTGGAACCCATGAATAGTATACTGGACTTCTGAGGACTTAGTTCAGGCCAACACCAGATGGTTTGATTCTGCTCAATAGGAAGTTGTTCCCACAACCCAGATGCCTACAGAATGGCAACCGATTAGAAGAATCTAAAGAATGAATAAGATATGCATATATGTTACTTATGACAACAGTGTTGACGTTGTATCACGGATCTCCATCGACGTGATGGTTTCTTATGTCGATCAATCGACACGTTCGGGGACTGAGAGATGCATGTCATTTTACAGTTTCCCCATTCTGATAAAATGTTACCATATACAGTTTGGTTTGAAATTTCCATGTATGATTAAATAAAAACGTTTTCTCGCGGCAAATTGTTTTCTCTTTTGCCCCAGCATATTTCATGCAGACTTCACCATTGGACATTGTCACTGTCCAAAGAGATGCGAGTAGCTAGTAAGGACCGTCGGACGGTTCGACTAAAACAGTTTTGATGTCTCCCTTCTGCATAAGAATAAATCCATGAAGTGATTCACACTACAACAATCACAGACTCAGTACACCAATATCTTGACATCTAACTTAACACTCGTTCCTTACACTGCAATAATAAAGACCACAATTGGACACTGCCCGGTTCGACTAAAACAGTTGTGATGTATCCCTTCTGCATAAGAATAAATCCATGAAGTGATTCACACTACAACAATCACAGACTCAGTACACCAATATCTTGAAATCTAACTTAACACTCGTTCCTTACACTGCAATAATAAAGACCATAACCAACTTCAAGGATATGCCAGTTCTAAGGTTAGGGAGGTAGTGGGGGGAAGGTTTTCTTAGGCGGAAAAATAAGTGGATTTCCGTAGAAATTACACAATGACCGCACGATTAAACTATATAATATTCACATCCGATATCACTAAGTTTGAAGTAAATTACCCTAAACCTATCATGGAAAACCAAACTTATCAAGTCTGAGTCGGATGAGCATTAGGCGATAAAGGGGAACGCGCGTACATAGGCAGCCAAAGAATATTTACATCACGAAAATCATACATTTGGGAGAGATCTTCATTTAGAAAAAATCGGTGTCAAAGACAAAATAAATTTATCTACAATGATATTTCCACAAGTGGTTGGCGAGTGTTATGGAACCTAGGTGAACAGTAATAGTGGATTGGCTGGTGAGATTGCTTAGTGTGTGTCTATGGGAGGGTAAAGTGCCAGAGGACTTGAGGAGTGCATGTATAGTTCTGCTTTACCAGAGGAAAGAGGACAAATGAATTTGTAGTAGTTTTAGCGCGATCAGTTTATTGAGTGTAGTTGGGAAGACTTATGAGAGGGTTTCGATTGAGAGGGTTGGGAAAGGAACAGGGGGAATAATTGGTGAGGAGCAGTGTGGGTTTAGGAAAAGTAGGGGTTGTGTGGATCAGATTTCTTGTGGTAAAGCAGATATGTGAGAAAGCTTGATCAAAAGGTAAATCTTTTTTTTGGGGGGGTTATGGATTTGGAAAAGGCTCATGACAGGGTAGACAGGAAAGCACTGTGGGAGGTTTTGCAGATATATGGGATAGGGGGAAAGCTGTTAAGGACAGTCAAGGGTTCTTTACGAGAGTAGTAGGGCCTGTGTTAAAATAGGAAATGGAGAGAGCTAGTGGTTTGAGATAAAGGCAGGGCTGCATAAGGGATGTGTCCTGTCACCATAGCTGTTCAACATGTACATGGATGGAGTGGTGCAGGAGGTAAATGCAAGGGTAATGGACAAGGGACTGGAGATGGTTAAAGAAAATGAAGAGAAGGGGGAGCTGAGCCAGATATTGTTTGCTGATGACACTGCACTTGTGGCAGGGTCAGACAGGGGATCAAGGCAATTAATGACGGAATTTGGGAGGGTATGCGACAAGAGAGAGTTGAAGGTAAATATGGGTGAAAGTAAGGTGATGAGATGTACAAAGGGAGAGAATGGCAGAGAGTTGGAACTAAGTCTTAATGGAGAGAGGCTGGAGGAAGTGAACAGGTTTAGGTATTTGGGGTAACATGTGGCAGGATAGGGAAGAGTGGAGGTGGAGGTATATTGTAGATTAGGGGAAGCAAGTAAATGCCTTGGGGGATTAAAAAGTGTCATGAGAAATAGGCATCTGGAAATGGATGCAAAGAGATTATATAAAGGGGTGATTGTGTCGACACTGTATAGGGCAGTGACTTAGAATTTAAGAGAGGCAGAGAGAAGTTTAAACGTGTTTGAGATGAAATGTCTGAGAAGTATGGTAGGGGTTATTAGGCTGGTTAGAGTGAGAAACGAGGAGGTGAGAAGAACTGGGGTGAAAAAGGAGATGGGAGATAGGGCTGATGAAAGAGTACTGGGATGGTTTGTACATATGTAAAGTATGCGTGAAGAAAGATTAACAAAAGAGGTGTGGAAAGCAGAGGTGAATGAAGTTAACTTGAGGGGACGACCAAGGATGAGATGGGCGAATGGGATGAAATGAGCTTTGAGCAAGAGTTGTCTGTTGAGCAAGGAAGGGAGAAGGCAGGAGGTAGGGGTGATTCAGGATTTTGGCTGGAAGGCAAGCATGGGTGGGGGAAATGGTGTTTAAGTTGAAGTTGAGCCTTGAGAGGATAATATGGCTCACTCTGGTTGCAAGAAGGGGGGGGGGCAAGGGAGGTGATGACCATGCTTTTTAAGTCATGATCCAAGACTGTCTGCTTCTTCAGTGATTCCGTCCAGCTTATATACCGAGTCAGGTCATGACTCGCGCTTTTACTGGGACACTAGGGAAAAACTGTTAATGCCTGGGAAGCCAGACGCAATGTGCTTTCAGGCTATTCATCTAGCCAGAATGGAATGTATGGAGCTAGGTGCTGCACGCCCGTCCCGATGCAGCCGGCTGAGGTACAGGTGTTTTCTTGGTACATTGTGGGAGCCGACAGGGTCCATTCTCAGGCTGCTGATTTAGCCAGGATGGAATGTACAGAGCTGGTATTGCACGTGCGTTTCCTCAAAGAACTGTTTATGTGACCCACATGGCCGTGTTGTGTGTGTGATTCCCCGAGACATCGTGCAGGTCGAGAGGTCGTGAGATAGTGTGCGGACCTCTTAACAGTGGTTATATGTGAATGATATCTTGACGCAGCCCAAAGCGATTTCTCACTGTCTTCTCCATTTTCCGTATGAGATGGAGAGGAGGGGGATCACCGATTAAGTGAAATGGTCTTGCTGTGGATGCACTGTGTCTTGCTACATAGTTTTTGACCCAGGGTAGTGGGAGAGATACTGGGATGACCTTTCATCCATAAGGAACTAAGATGAGGAGGAAAGGGTTGAGTGGAAGTGGATGGATGGGAGTGGGTACGTACCTTTTGACTCGGCTACCTCCCTTATAAGGGGGAAAATACCCTTGATATATAGATAGGATACTAAAACACTATATTTCTATAAATTTGGGGACCCATTGATGAGTTTGGCCTAGGGCTCAAGTAGGTAAATCAGGCCCTGTATGTGAGTGAAAAATGCCTGACAATTCTCTCTGATGTCCATTTTCCAGGACCACTACTTGAGGTTGCTTGTCATTGGTTCCATTGAAGCACTACATTCAAATTGATAAGTTTCTTACTAATAATATATTCATATATCTTAATTAGAAAATCCAAATGGGGAGTGTTTCTACAAGTGGAGTTCCCCAGGACACTAAAAATAGGATGCCTAATTAGGTCAGATGATGACAACGAGATTCTGCAGAATGATCTTAACAGATTGTTCACATGATTGGTGATATGGCAAATGGACTTTAATATCTCATAGTGCAGCGTGTTACATGTAGAGCTCCACAACCCCAAAAACAGATATAGCTTAGATAACACATTTTTAGAGAAAACTGAGTGCAAGAGAGACTTGGGAGTTCTAGTGAGTCCTAACCTTAAATCCAGGAAACAGTACATTAGCACCAGGAATAAAGCTAACAGAACATTAGGTTTCATTGCTAGAATGGTTATGAATAGAAATGCAGAGGCTATCAAACTCTATCTAGCGTTAGACTCATCTATGACTATGCAGTACAGTTTTGGTTTCCATCTTATAGAATGGACATAAATTCATTAGAATCATTTCATTAGAATCAGTACAGAGGAGAATGACCAAAATGATACATGGGCTCAGAAATTTACCTTACAAAGAGAGGCTTAGGCACCTTAATTTACACTTCCTGGAAAGCTGCAGAGTGCAGGGTGTTCAAGTGGATCAAAGGCTCTAACAAGAGTTGGGGGGCCAATCAGCAGCAACCACCCCTGGCCATCAGCTCTACGCAGATGGCACCGATCCCCAAGGAGGAGCTACGCCTACCTGGGGGAGTACCACAATCCTTTTTTTCCAACATACAATGTTACATTTTTTCTGCACTGAGGGGTGATTTTCCGGCGATCACCCCTCTTCTTCTACTTTTAGCCGGAGATGTAGAGAGCAATCCTGGGCCCACCACAAAATACACATGCCCAACATGCTCTAAACCCATTACTTCGAGCAGACAGACAAAGGGCTCAGTTCAGTGCAATATGTGCAAAAACTGGGCCCACCTCACTTGTACAACACTTGCTGACACAAACCAATACACAAACACTTGGACATGTTCTACCTGCCCTCCAGTAACCCCACTCCCACCTCCCCAACCACAGCCAACACCCTTACCCACTCCCAATTTCCCTTTGCCCTTACCCCTGATTAGTACTCCCCTTCCTTTGTCCCCGATCTCTCCTTTCCCCCCCTCTGACCCAGATCCTACACCTTCCCCACTACCACCCCAACCTCAACCCCAAACGGCAACATACAACACATACAAAACACACAACATCAACATATTACAACACAACATTGACAGTATTAACACTAAAAAACATGAACTTGAACACTTTCTTAAACAACACAACATACACATTGCGATTTTACAAGAAACAAAACTAAGACACTCACACAAAACACCATCATTTCATAATTACACCACCATCAGACAAGACCGGACTGACGGCAATGGCGGTGGACTCATCACCCTGATCCACCACTCCATCTGTTTTGTGGACACAAGTGCCACAACCAAAATTCTCCTCCCTACCACAGATAACACAACAGAAACCCAATCCATTCGAATCCGCACAGGCAACAATTCAACACTGACAATAGTTAACATGTGCATTCCCCCCAATCATCCCCCACAGTTCCTAACACCTTCAGACCTCAACTTAGCCAACTAACCTCAATCCCCAACCTGATCATGGGTGGTGACTTCAACGCCAAGTCGTCTGCCTGGTATGTCGACAACCCTGACACAGACAGAGGGCTTGATATACAGACTCAATTCGACTCATTGACTATCATGAACAACACGCATAATCATACACATATCCCATACCAAGCCCTCTACACTCCCTCCTCTCCTGATATCACCTTTTGCTCCCCCTGCCTAACCCCAACAACATCATGGAGAGTGGTCGGAGCCCTTGGCTCTGACCACCTTCCAATCATCATCACCACCAAAACAAGATGCAACCCAGCTGGCCACAGACACACTTACACCAATTACAAGAGAGCTAACTGGGAAGCTTTTACTGAAGAGACAGAACAACATTTTGAAACACTTAACAGTACACCAATCACAAACATAAACAATGCTGTGCACGCCCTTTAATACAATCATACAAAACGCAGACAAGAGATACATCCCTAGAGGCAACAGAAAATCACACAACCCCAACTTCTCACCAGAAATCCAAGGCCTCATCAGACAACGTGACACACTTAAATAAGATACCCCCACACCTATCCCTCAAAACATAGCAGACCAAATACAAACACTAAACACTGTGATTGCCAATAAAATACATGAACAAAAAACACAAAATTGGCAAAACTTTATCAATACACTTGATCACAAAACAAACACCAGCAAATTGTACAAAACACTCAACAGCATCACACTATCCAACACTAACACTACACGCTCTCACGCAGCAATAATCACAACAACAGATAATCTACCCTCAAACAGACAACAAGCAAACGCACTCATACGTCATTTTGCACAGACGAGCTATCTTACATCTCACCCTGACGACCGATGCACCATTCGACGTAAGAAAGACTTCCCCACAGACTCAGACTATACACCCTTCATAGACAGTCAGACAAAACTCATAATGCATAATCTCAAGCACTCATCTGCCTGTGGCCCTGATAACATAAGCAACATCCACCTAAAACACATTGGAACCACAAGGTATACACGTACTCACAAACATTGCAAACTACAGCTATTCACACAACACTATACACGACATCTGGAAGCATGGTAAAATAATCACCATTCCTAAACCGAACAAAGACCCAACAATCCCAACATCGCACCGCCCAATCACACTTCTCTGCACCCCCTCTAAAGTCATTGAACGCCTAATACTTAAACTTGTCACACCATATATTCCCCTTGCTGACTCACAACACGGTTTTAGGCCACTACACTCCACAAACACTCTTCTGACAAACCTCACACAAAGAATTTTAGATGGCATCAATTCAGATAGGCCCCACCACAGAACACTTCTTATAACATTGGACATTAGTAAAGCTTTTGATGCTATCCCCCGCCACAACCTAACAAATAAAATATATAACACAGACATGCACAATAACACCAAAAGATGGCTGGCCAATTATCTGGCAGGCAGGAATGCTCATGTGTCATATAATGGCCAATCATCGCACATCAGAAACATTAAGAACGGAGTACCACAGGGCTCAGTTCTATCCCCCACATTATTTAATCTATACATGCATGACTTACCCACACCAGGCACCTCAGAAATACAAATCTCTTCCTACGCAGATGACATAACAATCACATGCACACATCGTAACACAGACAAAGCTGCAGAAATAATCCAGCCTTACCTTGACACACTCAACACATGGTTCATCACAAACAGACTCAAAATAGCTCCAACCAAATCTACAGCAACACTTCTCACCAACTGGACAAAAGAACACAAATACATACCTCATCTCTACATCAACAACACTCTAATACCACACACAAACACACCGAAAATTCTTGGTGTAACATATGATACATCCATGTCTTTCAAACAACACCTCACAAACATAAAAAACAAATGCACACCTAGACTTAACGCACTTAAGTCTATCACTGGAACAACATTTGGACAAAACAAAGAAACTAATATAACAATATACAAACAATGCATACGCTCAGTGATGAATTATGCGAGTCCTGCATGGGCTCCTAATCTCAGTGAGACACACAACACCCTTCAAATCATACAAAACAAAGCCCTAAAAACAATTACAGGCTGCACAAATACAACACCTACAGACCATTTACACCATGAAACAAAAGTCCTCAAAGTCAAGGACCACCTCGACATGAGAGGCACACAAACACTTGCTGCAGCCACCACAAACACATCACACCCGCTACACTACATAGCAGAACACCCACACACACCAAGAAACATTAAAACAACACCCAAAGACCTTTATTACGCACAGATACTCTCTTCTCTTCCTCCACAACCACCAAATACCAGCCTCCGGAAATATATTCATGATCAAATCACTCACCACTCCATTAACACACTGAAAGACAACACACTGCTGCATGCCAGACCCCCTGATATCCACCCTTCTGAATCCTCTCTCCCACGAAAGGACAGAGTCCACTTGGCCAGACTGCGATGCGGTCACCACCCAGCACTTCTAAGCTACCAGAAGAGGCTGGACGACCGTGTTGTGAACAGCTGCCCAGGATGTAACACTTCACCCCATACCATACAACACATAATGGAAGACTGCATTATACACAATCATGCATGCAAACAACACAACATACACTCTATAAAGGATTTGTGGGAAAACCCAGTTTCGGCTGTGGCCTTCCTTGGGGAGACGGGACTGCTCGGACAGACAGTCTAGGGAACGACAACAACAAAGGTGATCCAAACAAGGTTATCATATTAAGACAACAAGGCAAGACTCACAGAAACTAATTCAAATTGGACAATTTTAGATTTAAGAAATAGGCAAGAATTGGTTTACTAATAGGGTGATCAATGAATGGAATAGGCTTAGTAACCATGTACTGTAGTGAGTGCTGAAACTATTGGTTGTTTTAAGAAATGGTTAGACAACTTTATGGATGGGAATGACAGGTGGTAATGGACATGGAACTGTTTAGTGTAGGCCTTATGGCCTCTTACAGTCTCCTTCATTCTTATGTTCATCTTTCACACATACATAATAACACTTCATATATATATATATATATATATATATATATAATGTATATAATATATATATATATATATATATATATATATATATATACCAATTTTCCCCTTATAAAGGTGGTGACAAAGTTAAAGCATAAATGCACCTTACACACATCTAGAAAACCCTCCCATCTTAGCACTTTGTGGATAAAGAATCACGCCTGACTCCTATCACACTGTTTGGGTCAAAGGCAAAGCAATGAGGCACAGCTTTTCTATAGGATGGCCCAACAGCTGGAGCTGGTTTACCCCCACTGGCTCATTACATGGCAATCCCCTCTTGAGTAAAAGCAGCAACGACTGCAACAGCACTTTAGGGAAGAGGCCATACTCTGCGTTTGGCCTCTTTCCAATCCCCTCTTCATCCATTGAAAATAATAATGACAAAAATGAAAAAATAATAATTATAATACATAATAATTATGCAGCAGACAAGAACATCCCTTTGGGTCATATAATTTTTTCATTAATTTACAGCTACTTGTCATTCACTCCTCTCTTTTGCATTCTTCATTGCTTGACAGACTCTTGGATACCCCTTGCACCTTGTCCATTCACCTCATTTTTATATTCGTCTAAAGTTCATCCATCTCTGATTTCCAGTGTTTTTGCTAGTCTTTCCTAATTCATTCTTGTAATATACCCTAACTATCTCAGTATTCTTTGCTGTGCCTTTTCTGACACCTCTGCTTTCTGCCTGTACATCACTTCAGGCCGTCATTCCTCATCAATTTGCAACTACTGTCCATTCACTCCCATCCTTTAAACTCTTCACTGCTCATTCCATCCACTTCTGCTTTGCTAGTCTTTCCTCATTTATTCTTCCCATGCACCTAAATGACCACATCACTCTGATCTACCCTATCCAAAGCCCCTTTTTCACCCCTGCTCTCTGCTTAACCTCTACATTCTTCACTCAATCCATTCTAGTAAGACTTATCATATGTCACAACCATTTTAGTTCAAAAAATAATTCAAGTGTGAAAGAACCATTAGTCTTTCATTTAAGGTTAATAAAGAGATGTGATTGCAAGTTTAACTCTTTAATACTGTACCAGACTTTGCTTTCAGACTGAATAAAATCATAAAGAATTTGCCAGAGCAAAATCCTTTGACTGACAAAATCATGTGTCACATTTAGGGTTAATCAAGACAACATAACCTATACTTTTAGTCTTTAACACTGGAGTTTTCCTCTATGCTGAATAGTGTTATTAGCCAGGATAGAATCTGGAATCTTTTAAGCATGACAGTATAATCAGCCATCCAACTGAGACAGCTTTGAGATAATTTTTTAACCTTAGATTACAATTTTCCTCAGTGCTGAATAAAATTGCCTAGTATTTCACATAAGAAAACCCTTCAAATCATTAAAGCTAATAAGATAATTTCTAACCTTTTGATACCAGTCTAAGCTAATAAAATTGCCATGGATGACCTATCATCCATGAGGAGTTAAGATGAGAGGGAGGAAAGGGTGATTGATGGAAGTGGAAGAGGTGGGAATGGGTATATGCCTTTTGATTTTGGCAACCTCCCCGGTAAAGGGGAAAAAGCCCCTGGTATACAGATAGAATAAAACTGTCATTAGCCAGAACAAAACTATGCCAAAATTGTCACATTTGTCTGTTTAAAAATAAGTACAAACTCCCTAATTGAGGAGTAACCCTTTTATACTGAAGTTTTTCTCTCAGCTGAATATAATCATATAGCGTTATGCAGAACAAAACCTTTTGTGCATAGTGAAACCATGTCATTGACAAAACCTTCTGTGCATAATGAAACCATGTCATTAACAAAACCTTTTGTGCATAATGAAACCATGTCATTCATTTAAGGTCAAGACCAAATAAATGTAACTGTAGTTGCTTAAATTGAACTTGTATTTCTCATGTTACAAATTGTTTTCACGATGAAAGGATGGTAAAACCAGAAAATAAGCTCTTATACAATATCAACCAACAGAACAAGGGTCTCTAGGACTTCAATATGTATCCAATGGTCATGGTTCCAACCTTTCTTTGGCTATATGGTAACCAGGACGAAGACTTGAGTAACCATTCATGGACATTAACAAAGAAGTCTTGGTTGCAGGGAATGATGTTGACATGTATGTCATCCACCCATTCTCCTGATTCATCATCATCTCCAACTTTGTAAGAAAAAAGCAGTTTAATGGCATGTTTCTTTTCAAGAGCAAATTCAAAGTTTGAGCAAACTTTTGCCTTTTTCTTTTCTGATTCTTCTTCACTATCAGGTTCCAACTTCTTACCTTCTAAAGCTAACAGAAGGTTCATATTAGTATCCATAGTTACTAAATATAAATATTGCTTTGGCTGCATCATATTGTTTTCCAGAACTAACCTACAATTAACACCAAAACTGTCTTGTTCTTGTTTTTCAAATAGTTTCACTAATATTCCCAAAGCAGATATAGCATGCACAACCTTACCACTAGCTTTGGTTAACTGGACAGAGTGAGTCCAAAGTAGTAATTTACTAAGATCCATTTTGCCAAGATTATTTCCACAATTTTTGCACATAATATCATTCTTCTCTATCAGAGTTTCCATATTTTGCTTGTGGTCTGTATTGATCAGAAAAGAAAAATCTGTGTACAGAAAATCACCCAATTCTGGCTTGATCTCACTGGGCTTCGTGATTCCTTTGTCTTTACCATGGGGATTATGGCAAAACCATGTTTCTGAAATGTGGTCCCAGTTCAATGAAGGTAGTGGTCGTGATCTTTCAAACTCTAATGGGCTGATGAAAGTAATTTCACACTTAGCACACTTAAACAAAACTGGATCACCACAAATAGCAGTACTTAAATCTGTGGATCCTGACAACTTCATCAATTCACCATAGAGATCACTGCAAATAAAACTTAAAATATTTGTCTTTTGTTTTGTCTGTACACGAAAAACAATGCTTCTTCCCTCTGCTTTCAGACCAGATACAGAATTTGACACACATTCCACTGTTTTAGGGAACACTATAGTAAGCTTCTGTTTATTTTCTAACTCAATTACAGATTTATCCTCTTCAATATGAACATCATCCACGATGACTTGGTCCAATAATGTAACATAAACATTGCAGGCATGAATGGTGGGTAGAACTTCAGCAACGGCTACTTCTGCCATGTTTGATTTATCAATCTTCTGTAAAATGAAGAAAAACAATTATCAGACTTAACAGGTAGAAAATTTTGTACATAAGGCTGTACAGTACTGAAAAAGAAAAGAAAGTTGGCATTTGTGTTGCAGTTCCATCTTCTGACAAAAGCACTGATTCAATAACTTTTCCCACTGTTCATCATAAAAGCCACCTTAAACCACCTACAGGTGAAGGTATAGGAGTTCAAGTGTTTTGGACATTGGTTGGTTGATGGTTTCAATCTGGGGGTGGGGTGTTACTATGTTTACTTAATTCATCTTACTGTAACATGCAGAAAAGAAGGTAAACTCTTGGGGTCTTGTGCCTTTGAGGGTCCTTCCTCCTTCTATTGATAGTCTTGATATCAGCACAAATAGGCACAACTCAGTGACACCTAAACCTTCACCCCATACATAAAAGACCTCAAAGTGAAGGTAAATAAGAAACTGAACTTACTTAGAGCATAGACACAAAATTTGGACATCAAAAAAGAAATTCTAATAACTATTTACAAACAACTCATTAGAACTACATTTACCTATACATCCAATTGATTGTTGCCTCAAGTTTCACTACATGGAAAACCCACAGCCCCCACAGTGGCTGGCAATGATCCTCACATAGATCTCTCAGAGAAGAAACTTTGGATTGTTTTCTATGTTGTATCAGTGTGAGACTAGTCTCTGAGTAGTATGATAGCAAAATTATGTGAAGAAATTGTAAAAGGTGGGTAATATCCTAACAACTGAAAATTTTGGCAATTAATTCAGTTTCAGAACAGGTAGATCACATACACTGTATATTAATAACTGCTGCCTCAAATTTGACCAGAAACCTGCAATGTGTACATGGATAGGGTGATGCAAGGGGTAAAGGTAAAGGTAATGGGCAGGGGACTGGAGATGGTCAAAGAAAATGGAGAAATGTGGAAGGTGAGCCATTTATTGTTTCTGATGACACTACACTTGTGGCAGAATCAGAGGGGGGTTAGGGGAGTTGGTGACAGAGTTTGGGAAGATATGCAAAAGGAGAAAGTTGAAAGGTAAATGTAGGTAAAGTAAGGTGATGAAATGTTCAAGGGGAGAGGATGGCAGAGTTGGAAGCAAGTCTTAAAGGAGAGAGGCAGGAGGCTTTAGGTATTTGGGGTATCATGTGGCAGGAAAGGGAGGAGTGGAGGTAGAGGTAAATTGTAGATTGAGAGAAGCAAGTAAATGCCTTGGGGGATTACAAGTATCATGAGAACTAGGCATCTGGGAAGGGATGCAAAGAGGAGATTGAATGAAGAGGGTGATTGTGTTGATGGCATTGTATGAGGCAGAGATATGGAATTTAAGAGAGGCAAAGAGGAAAAGTTTGAATGTGTTTAAAATGAAATGACTGAGAAGTATAATAGAGATTACTAGGTTGGATAAAGTGAGAAAAAAGATGAGGAGGAGAGCAGGAGTGGAAAAGGTGATGGCAGATAGGGCTGATGGTTTGGATACATGGAAAGAATGAATGAAGAAACATGAGTAAAAGAGGTGTGGAAGGCAGAGATGGTTGGAGTGAATTTGAGTGTACAACTCTCTTTGTTTAAGAGTGGAGGAAATATAGTTGAAGATGTTACACAGATACTGGGCCAATCTGAAGACCAAATGTCAGCCACTTGGGGATGTAGCCCTAAGCAGAAGTATGAAAAATTATGGTATTTGAAGATGGGCAACAAGGAGAGGACTCCCTCTGCTGTCCATCTTCCATGACCACCACATACAGGTACCTACTGCTAGTTCCATCATGTGTATCAAACCTGTTAAACTTTTACTTGAGTAACTGATACACTGCAAGGAAGACTGGGTGGGTTGTGTGTACTTTGATCTGGAAACAGCCTTTGACAATATGCATTTACCTCTTGCACCACCCCATCCACGTATCAATTGAACAGCCAGGGCGTTATAACACATCCCTGATGAAGTCCCACCCCCACCTCAAACCACTCACTCTCTCCACTTCTAATCCCGACACACGCTCCACCACACTCACAAAAACTCTTGACAGCTCCTAACAGCTTTCCTCCCATCCCATACATCCGCAACACCTCCCACAGTGGCCCCCTGTCCACCCTGTCACAAGCCTTTTCCAAATCCACAAAAGCCCCCAAAAATCCTTACCTTTTCCTATATCTTTCTCACATATCTGTCTTACCACAAAAATCTGATCTACACAACCCCTACTTGTCCCAAACCCACACTGTTCCTCTCCTGATTCTCTCAATCAAGACCGAACCATTTGCCCCCCAACTACACCTGGGGGGGTGAATTTGGTCAAGATATGGCATTTTTCAAAACTGTGTTCAAAATGTTCGTATACCACTTAGAAATAAATCCCGACAAATAATTTTCCAGCCGCACGCAATTTAAAGGTCCTGGGTGAGGTTTAAAGGGACAGATTTAAAGGCGCAACCCACACTAGAAGGAGGTGTGCCACTTAGGACCTTCAGGCGCAGCGAATAACATTGAAATTTGATTGCATTTACACTCGCCCAGTGTATCAACGGCCAATACAATTGTGGAGGGGAAGGGAGGAAGGTGGAGGGAGAATATTTCGCCAACTTTGTGCGAAACTAAGCGTTAGTTACCGGCTAGCTCTGAAAAGGGAAGTACGCATGTCTCATGAGCTCTCATTGCAATCTATTACTTTAGCTAGTACATATTACTCTTTAGTACAGTCATCATGGGTAGCAAAAAGAACAAAAGAACATCACAATGACAAAAAACAGCAGTTAAAGATGGCAAGCAGTCAAAGACGACTAAAGATCTCACCACCTCTCACTCCACCACCGCCCTCACCTGCACCTCTGTGACGGTGACAGAGGTAAAGGACAACATTAGACTAAACAATTCATAGAGGAAGATTAAATCCAAAGAAGAAAGCAAGAGGAAAAAGATCAAGGCTATACAGGAAGAAGAATGAAGAAGGGACATCATATGATGCTGGAGGGGGTGCCCTACCAATATAGATTGGCGGGGGGAATCTGATGAGGAAAGAGAAGCCGCCCACTACTGGAAAATAAACCTCTTTCCAATGATTTAGATACCCTGAAGACCCCCAGCAGAGAGGTTTCATATGAAGAAACCGCCAAAGGTGCAAAAAAGCAAATTATATGATGTTGTCGTCTGTGTGTCGTCACTACTGTGACATACTTATACTTTAGTTTTTCAGTATTTAAAGTACTTATAATTAAAATATGTTGATAATTTTTACTGTACTTACTTATTATATAATAAGAATTAAGCCATGAAAAAATCAGTCAAATTGGTGAAACTATAAGCAAGTTACAGATATATTCATATTTCAAGTTGCCATATCTCCGTTCAATATTTTTCTACTTTTTTTTTATCATAAAAAATGTAATATACATTAGATTTAGATGAAACTTACAGGGAATATTACTTTTAGTAACTGCTAGGGCCGATCGTTCGAATATTTTGAATAGGATGAAAGACTTCGGAGTAATAATGGAAACAAGAGCAAATAAATTGTATTTTTCACGATTTTTGCCAGACATTAAAATTGAAATGCCTGTATGCAAAAGTATAAAGGAAATTGTTCAATTACTCAATGACCGGCCCTAGGTGTGCCTACTGACTAATCATAGCCAAAATATAAAACAAATTGGTCCACGTATTATGGTGCTGTGCACTTTTAAATGTCGCTACTGGTATACGTACATGTGTACATACATCATTCTGCTTCACCTAAAATGTAGGCAATATGGATACCTATTTACCTGAGAAGTTTCAGCTCTTTACTCTAAATATTTTAGAAAATGATCTCCAGGTGTCGCGTACCCCCTTAAGAAGCTGTTCCCTCTGAAACTACTACACTCACACTTGTCCCCTTTTCCCTTGTAAAGTGGAACTATACAGGCACTCCTCCAGTCCTCCAACACTCCACCCTTGCCCAAACAAACACTAAACAACCTCACCAGCCAGTCCACCACCACCATACCTCCTTTTTTCAGACATTCTTCATGACATTCATCCAACCCAGGTGCCCTACCTACTCTCATCATCTTAACAATTGCCTTCACTTCATCTTTCCTTATACCTCCTGTATTTTCCCCACTCATCACAGTCACCTTCTTGGCACCCCCCACCGCAACCACCCTTCCCTCCCTATCCTCCTTCACATTTAACAACTCCCTAAAATACTCTGCCCATCTTCCTCTTACTGCCTTCTCTTCCACCATCATCTCTTCATCTGCACCTTCTACCTTTCTTCTCCACCCGATTTGCCTCCCCTTCCTTTCTCAATCTCTTTCCAAAACATCTTTTTATTAATTTCAAAATTTTCCGTCATACTCCCACCCCACCTCACATCCGCTTTCCTCCCTGCCTCCTCCATCCCATGCCCCACCTTTCCCCTCCCCGCACCTCTCATATGACTCCCTTGTCCCACCCAGTAACTAACTTGCAAAAGCTTGCCCCCCTCTTCTACAACCTTCTTTGCTTCCTCATTCCACCACCCACTACCCCTCCCCCACCCAATCCTCCCCACTCCACATACCATCCCCACACATCCCATGACTCCCTCCCTGAACCATCCCCATTCCTCCCCCACTCCCAGCCCCAATCCATCCTTCACCCCCAACTCCTCTCTCAGCCCCCCTTGTACTCCCTCTCCTTTTCTTTCTCATTTAAGGAGTTTACTCTAAGCACCTCCCTACCTTTTGTCCTTTTCCTCTCTCTCCATCTATCCTCCACTCTCAACTTACCTTCCACCAGAAAATTATCTGATATTTCCCCACTCTCTACCCTTAGAACATGTACATCCTTAACTCTTCCTACTATACTCCTACTTACCACTACATAGTCCATTAACACTCTATCTACCACCCTTCCATCCACCACCCTCTCCCATGTGTACTTGTATGTTCTTGATTAGTATCAATGACATGAGGGAAAATACAATAAGCTATGCTAACATATTTGCACATGATGCAAAGCTCAAGAGAATAAAATTAACAAGACTTTCAAGTTATTATAAAAATATCTAGATAGTACATGTGTCTGAGGCTAAGTGTGGAAAATGAAATTCAACACTAAAAATAGCTAGAGATTGGAAATGGGTTTAAGAAGAAAGATAACCACACACAGGCCAGGGTAGTTGGTAGGAGGGTAACCAACAGGGTATTAATAGATTATATATAAATATCCAATGTGAGGATTGGAAGAGTTTTAGATATGTGTTCAGAGAAGAAGGCATTGGATTTCTACATTATTATCTGGAAGACAAAGGTAAAAATGGAAATAAAGAAGTTGTTGAGAGAAAAACACACCATGTAGACCAAACACTGACATAAGTCCAATCCCTAACACATTCCTTTTGAAATCGGGCATAAGGATAGCAAGAACAGGTCGCAAGATCAGCCAGACCATTAAACATAAAAATACAAACGTGATGAATGAAAAAAGTGTCGTATATAAAATTCCGTGTAAAATTTGCCCTTCAGCATACTATGGAGAATCTGGCCCAGGACTTACAGAAGGGTTAATTGAACATAAAAAATATGTAAAAGCACACCATACAACTAATTCCATTGTTACCTACATTGAAGAACAAGATCATCTTCCTGACTGGAATAATGCAGTTGTTCTTAATAAAGGTTATACAAAAAGGTTGAGAAAAACAATTGAAGCTGCTTATATCAATATCAATGAAAACATAAATAACAGAGAAGGCTTCATATGCCTGGCAAAACCTACCAGCCATATGATAATATTAGAAAATAATAAAACTCGTGCATTAAGCTCTTCCAGGTGGCCTGTGAGATGAAGGCAATGTATATATATATCTATATATATATATATATATATATATATATATATATATATATATATATATATATATTCCGTATTTTCCAACGTATAGTGCGCAACTTTTTTCCGTTGGAAGGGCCTAAAAATGGGGGATGCGCGTTATCCGGTGGTGCGCATTATCTACGGCCTATGATGAAAATTGCGGCTGTGTGTAATTTTTTTCACAACAACGTGACGATGTTGGCCGTCACAAAGTCGGGATGGCACACTTCTCCGTGACGTTCCGTGAGAACAAGAAGAACAGCCATGGTGACATGAAAGAATACGCCAGCATGGGCTACCGTATATAAATATTTGGTATAGGTAGGTATCTATCGAGTCTTATTTTTCATGTTTAAATAGGCCTAAACACCATGAAACATGATCAATATTCATGATATTTGCCCATGTTTACAGCATCCTAGTTTGAATTTTTATGTTGGCTTTGTTGCTTCACTTTAAGTATGGTACAAATTCCGTTGCGGCCGTTCATAAACTCGTGTCAAACACCTGACTACAACACCCTCTTTCGGGAGTTATATTAACTAAACGTCACCTCGATGAGAGACTGTCCTATTTCACCACTGTCATTGCAGGTTCAAAGCTAAAACGAAAGTCTGTAGTTTGTTTCAGTATTACATAAAAAATGGTAAAGATGAATTATTTCTTCAAGATATAAAATGAACATTTTCTGTAAAAATCCCAAAATTTTTCTGTATATTTTACTTTTTCAATAAACTTTTTTTTAGATCATATTTCCTACAAACTATTTAAGCTACAAAGTAATAAGGGACCAACGTACAACATGAGTCATATACCGGTACTTGTAGTTCCGACTTTTTCTTAGTTGTGTCCTGATTGATGCCTAAACTAACACTTAATTTAGTGACAAATCAACATATTTCCCAGCGGTGGCTCTAGCCAATGAAAAATACTTCTCCATGTAACCTCGTTCACATGATATAAATACCGAGTTAAAACTGCGTTATAGACAAATGCGATCGGGCATGCGCATTATACGTCGGTGCGCGCTATCTGTGTACTGAGATAACGAAGTGCATGGGTGCGCATTATAATCCGATGCGCATTTTAAGCCGGAAAATACAGTATATATAAATATATATATATATATATATACAAACATATATTATATATATATATATACACATATATATATATTCATATATATATACATATATATATATATATATACTGTATACATATATAATATATATATATATATATATATATACATATATTATATATATATGTATATATATATATATACATATATTAAATATATATATATGTATATATTATATATATACATATATTATATATATATATATACATACATATACATATATATACATATACATATATATATATGTCCAAGAGGACATGGAAAGAAAATAAAAAAACATAGCTATAGAAGAGAACTGAAGAAAAACAGTTTTCCTCATAGAGTTTTGGACACTTGGAACAAACTGGACAATGAAATAGTATGCGCAAAAACCATTCATGAGTTTAAAAACAAACTAGACACTGCAAGATACAAAGGCGGGACAACACGAGCATAGCTCCCCTTCCCGCAAAATACAACTAGGTAAATACAACTAGGTAAATATATATATATATATAACATATATTGAATTAAATTTGACCGCAGCTTGGGCTAGAATCAACTTCTTGTTGATAGACTCAAGTTTTCTAATCAGAGATCTCGGCTCATCGGGGAGGCTGAATAAAATACTACCATACAACATTTCACTCATCTTTGAGCATTTTCAAGTACAAAATATATTTGGTACAAAGCTGTTACAGTTTAAATACAACTAAAGTGGTAATTGGGAGAGGTTACAGTTATAAACAAACTAAAGTGGTAATTGGGAGAGGTCACAATATATATGGGGGATTTTGTCCAAGGGTGGACTCAGTGGGATGACCCCTTGAAACCTCGCTTCACGAACAAGGTCGTTAAGCACCCTGCCTCACTTGTGGTTTGGGCAGGATTTACGTATTATGGTGTTGGCAAGCTGGTTGTACTCCCTGCTAATGAAAAAGTAAATCAGTATAACTATCTGGAGTTATTGGCTGACTATCTTCCTGACTGTTTTGAGGAGACCAAGGCCGAGGTTTTTATGCAGGATGGAGCACCTGCTCACACAGCCAAACTTGTGACAGACTAGCTAAGAGACTGTGAAGTGAGTTATATTAAAGACTGGCCAGGTAAAAGTCCCGATATTAACCCGATAGAAAACCTTTGGGGTTTAATGAAAAGAAAATCACGTGACATGGACACCTCATCAGTGCCACGGTTGGAATCCGCTATTCGCCAGCTCTGGGCCTCCATTCCTGAAACAACCCTCCAAAACCTTGCACTATCAGTTCCAGGACGTCTCCAGAAGGTGATACAGAGGAAGGGATATTCATTTTAACCAGTTTCTATATCAAGTACCATAATTTGCATTATTTCATATATTTTCACATGCAAACTAACCTTCACCTTCAGTTTACAGGTTTCATTAAGGGCGGCGTCATTACTTTCCGCGCATACTGTATATATATAATTTGATGTCTTTCATTTATCTATATCTTGGAACTAATAGAAACTATATGTTGATTTTTTTTATGAAACTAAATGCTTTAATAAAGATTGACTTGTTAACTTATTACTCATGTTTACAAGTTCCACCATACTGGATTTTTCTTTGTGAATACCCAAATTTTGCAAAAAAGTTTGTGTAGTTGTATTGCTAAAAAGCTATAGTTTTACTCTTGAGACATAATTGAACAAGATGATTTAGAAAAAAGGATAATTATTGTATAAACAAAAAATTATTTATAGAGAAAAAAGTTTTAGTTATAAGCATTACAGTAACAAAAATAGTTACTGAGATATTGAGCTGCAAAGATATAACAATAAATTTCACCCTATGTATGAAACAACTATTAGCAATATAGATGAAAGATATCTGCTTCCATTCCACCTTCACTTACTTAGCCACCCCTTCCCTCCCTCATCCTCTCCTCACTCCCAACATCTTACATGAGGGAGAGTAACCAAGTACCGGTAATTGATGCAGCTTTGCTGTGGATGTGCTGAGTCTTGCTGCATTGCTTCTGACCCAAGGCAGTGAGCAGGATACAGGAATGAGCTCTAATCCACGAGGAGCAAAGATGAGAGTGAGGAAAGGGTGGTGGATGGGAGTGGAATGGGTGTGAATGAGATGGGTGGGGGTGGGTATATGCCTTTTCAACTTGGCTACCTCCCTGGTGAGGGGGAAAGTCTAATCTTATTGGAATATGATTTTAGTACCTACTAAAGCCCTTAGTACATAAATATATTTTATTTATGTTGGGAATCATGTTTGGCATATCAATGTGTCACCACTTTGAAAATTAAAGGTGTTTAATTTTACTGGAATATGTTTTCAGTACATACCAAAGTCAATTATATCTAAATAAATTACACAAAAAGCCTTTAATCTTTTATTTATTGCAACTTGAAATTACTGATCCTATCCCGAAAATGTTGTCTACTTTATCCATTCTTGTAAAACCTACCTCTGGTGCCATCTGCTTCGCAGTGACATCAAAGATTATGTTCACTCTTTATGCATCGTCACTGTGTTTGATGAACAGGCTATTTGATATAAAATTTAGGAATTATGAAAATGAAGAAAGAGCATCTGAGAAAAATACAGGAGGAGAAAACTTGATAACTGCCCAGCAACTATGATATGATTAATGTACACAACATACATGGGGTGCTAAATGATTACAATACCAAATGGTCCTTTTTACATCATTATGCAAAACAAATGATGAGAGATATTATTTTTGGAAATTTTATCAATTCTATTGCATAAATAAGTTTAAAAAATAAAACCAGTTGAAATGATATATTACAGAAAATAAATGTAATAAAAGGGAAAATAAAACAAGAGAAGATAGGGTGTGCAGTATAGGAATAAATGCAAAAAACACTTGTCATTTGCTGAAATGAGTTGGTATGTTCTTAGTGATATTTGTAGAAGTTTTTGTTTTTATACAGTGTGTAAACAATCTAAAATAATGTATCTAACTTGTCATATAAAGAATAATTAGTTTTATCTTGTGGTAACAAATCACCATAGTTACCCTTTTTACTGGCAAACTTGGATCAAGATGAAAAAGTATATGCATTATGTTATAGAAATCATTGTATACAAAGTATTCACTACATCTATGAGGCATGGTGTGAAAGTGATGCAGTACAGTATTTTGTGTATAAGTACACTAAAAAAATGTTGAGTGTATCATGTATAACCTCTGCTTTTTTGAGTGCCCAAAGACAACATTGCAGAACCAACATGCAAAAGGTAAGTACCAATGATGCACAATATGAAAACTTCACAGAGAAATTTCTGTTCAAACTGATATCCCATAAATATGGCATCTGTCTGCACATCTTGCCTGTTGTCAGATATATTTAAAGAGTCGAGACTTTCAAAAGACTATGAAAAACTCTCAACATTGCTGAATGTTGTCTGTTTTGCTACAGGATGCTTGGGTTGGTACACAACTCATTGTGTCATCAGAACTAATACAAAGAGATGGCACTGTATGTCAGAAATTACTTTTGAGATAAGATCTTTGTTTTCAACAGTTATCGTGAAAATAGTTAACATTACAAAAGAAAAAATGCAAAGTTGTTCCAAAGCATGGTAGTCACCTATTAACTGTATATGAAATGTTATCTCTGTCTAGAATATTACTTTATTTATTTGGTATTCTGAACATATTCCTCGGAATGGTGCCACTTACTACAAAAATTATAACATACTGGTACCACATTTTGCAGACCTAGCACCAATCCATAGGTGTTGCTATTGTACCAGTTGTACCCAATTGTGACCAAATTGTTGTAATCTAATGTTACATGCAAAGCACTAAATTACTTATGAAGACCATTTATCCTCATATTTTGATCAATTAAAAACAATCATTCAACCAATTTATGCTGATTTTGAGGAGAATACACATCAAGAAATAGGTGAACCCAGGCAGTGAACTACAGTGATTTGCTGTACTTTTTACATGACTCAGAAAAACAAATCCATTGTTATTTTGACATATGGGATAATTTTTGACAAAGTAACACACAGTGTATGAGAGGCATACTGCAGTCAATACAGTGTCAAAAAGTGAGCTGCAAATCAGCAATTTAGATAAATCTTACCCTGTCAAGAGCAGATATGACACATGAAAATCCTTATGGTACAAGTAACAGCTTTTATTCCATGAATACAAAAGACAACACAAAATGTATAATACAGTCTACAATTGGGTACAACCTGGGACAATTGGGTAATATGCAGTGTCACCAACCTACCATATTCTTCCATTTGAGTCAAAACTTTCATAATTACTCTAGCCATTTCTTTCTCTATTTCAGTTTGTCAATATTTCCTCATGTCATCTAAGTCTCACTTGTTAACCAAGATCTCCCTAGGATAGGGATATTTTTAATTCATGTTATTTTAATTTCTTAATTTATTCCTTTCCTTAGCTGAAGGACAGGAGCTTCCTTGTAACTTCTAATCATTTCCAACCAGTTCTTGTTTGGGACATCTGTTCACAATATTCTAATATTTACAACATTTTCATTAATAGATTTAGGAAATCCACAACTGTTTACTGACATCATGCAATTAATTGTGGCTATTCAATGTTACTCTGAAAACATTGAACAAGGTAATACATCTTGCATGTTATTTAAATGTGTTTGGGTAAATTTTCAGAAATGCACACCTACACAATAGAGCAATAAAAAATTAATAATCAATTTTGTAAATTATGATACATCAACATAATAGGTGTTTTTCTTGGCAGAAATGAATAAGAAAAAAGTTGCTAAAACTGATTTACTAACAAAGTTGCAGCAGGTGAATGATATTCCATGTTTGTTTTGATAGATGCCAAGGTCGAAGAAATGAAAGGATGCTAAATTCGTCTATTCTAACCTAACCTATATAACCTAAGCTGTATTTAGTAATGCAGTACCTGTAATTCTAAGTCATCCAGGTTGTCATCGTCACAGATGCTGTTGGCCTGATTAAGTACTTGATTGGACTGTGGGGAATAGAGTTGTTGCATAGCTTGAAGGGAGCCCTATTGTCTTTGTAACAGCACTTATTAATGTCACTTGGAGTTGGTGAACACCCTGTGCACGTGAAAGCCATCGTCTAACTGACAGTAACTGGATTGGGCAGACGACAACATGGTATCTCAATCCTGTGCTCGCAGCTTTGTTCAGTAGAATATTTGCTTTCGGCAAGGTTTTTGTTATTGATTTCTGACAGGAGAAATGTATATTACGTTGATGTATTATAATCTAAAAAATTAATAACTAATTTTCCAATCGTTTAATGCTATATCACATTGGTGTGCACTTCTAAAAAAAACACCCACTTTTGCCAACAGGCAACACCCATACTTGATCACTGCAGCACATGGCCTTGCCTTCAGCTGAATAAAATCACCTGACATTTGGATTTGTCATAACATCTCCATATAGTGTAATTTGTGAGTGCGTCATGCCATTCCATGACACCTAAATTACCATTTCAATATTTTCAAGATCATGCAAGATGGAAATATTAAACTGACAAACTTGCAAAAAATATAGTTTAACATGTATGAAATTTTTAATGACATTTAAACCTCTTTGGGGGTGCTGGGTACTTGTAAGGGTTTTATCATGACTATCGTTACACAATTTTATTTGACTTAGGGAAATTTAGGCCCATAACAAGTCCTTGCATGTTCACACCTGTTTGTTTACATTTGTGATTTTCGTGACAGGGTAATCTTGTCCCACAAAACACCTTGGGGGTTATGAAGAAAAAGTAATAAGTATCCTGGTAGCCGACTGTGCAATTATGCCTGTTGTATTTACCTCAAATGTGATGATCTACTTTTTAAAGATACTGAGATTCTATAGGCGTTATAACTGTAAATGCCTCCTGCCTACGTCACTGTGCACCGAAAATATGGAGACGAATGTGCTTTTTACTAGGTGAAACCTATCATAAGACAACATAAAACTCGAAGCGTTCTCATAGATCCCACAAATGTGAGATTGTTTACATTTTTAGAGCAGTTAGGCCCATACTATACGAGTGTCTAAAGCGCCGCGGTTGTGCTGCTGACGCCTCCCTGTATTTTATTTTAATCTAGACGGGGCGTTGAAAGCGCGGCGTTTTTAGAGGCCGCGAAAGCGCTATTCGTGCTATGTCGTTTTCTGAGCAGTACTGCTTGGGACATAGTACCAGATGGATGTCGTGCAAACAGGATGTATTTTGGCGCTTCATCTTTTTCAAGAGTGGCATGAACATCATGGAGAAAAAAAAAAGACGTTGGGGTACTCATCCCTTTTTAGCCAATCGCCTATCAACAGGAGAAGTTCTACATAACGTTTGAAAAGCATAGAATGTATCCCGACAAGTTTTTCCAGTATGATATTAACTTATACGTTAATCTCTGACGTTTCTATGTTTCAGGTATTTGGCATCAGGGATGAACTTCGGAGACCTTGAATTGGACTTCCATGTCTCAAGAAAAACAATTCCACTCATTGTGAAAGAGACTTGTGAAGCTATTTGGGAAGTAATGCATCGTCAAGCAATGCCTACTCCTGACAAACAAATGTGGCTGACAGAGGCAAAAGAATTTAACGAAATTACCAACTTCCCTCATTGCATTGGGGCAGTGGATGGGAAGCATGTACGTATTCAATGTCCACCTAATGCAGGATCATTATACTATAATTTTAAGAAGTTTAACTCTATTGTTTTATTGGCTGTATGCGATGCTAAGTACTTTTTCACAGCAATTGACGTTGGTGCGTATGGTCATGAGGGTGATTCTTCTATTTTCAAAAACTCAAATTATTTCAAAAGACTTCAATCAAATCAACTCGACATTCCAGAAGATCAATCCCAACCGACGGATAATCAACAGCCTAGCTACCCAAAAGCAAGGTCTAAGTAAACAGGTCTAACCGCTGGAGCAGTTCTGCGCAGCTTCTGACGTCATTTGGATGCGTCCATTTTCTCTTTGTGATACACTGAAGAAAACTGTGAAACGCCAAGGAAGACAGGAACTATAATATTTTATATATTATATATATATATATATATTATATATTCATATATATATAGACAGGAACTATAATATTTTATATATATTTATATATATATTTTATATATTATTTGTCAGAATATAACTAATTGAGTGGAGCGGTGCGAGCGAAGGCGACGTCATTTTCGAACGACGGACCAGCTTCAACTGACAGCTGTAGGACCCGCTAACCCCACTTTGAACAGCCAGGTGACGTTCACGGGCCCGCTGCGCCAACTCCCTCGAAATTCGGTCGGAAGTGGTTAGACCTTATATTCTTAGATCTTGCCCAAAAGTACCGCACGCATTTCTTGGAGATGAGGCATTTGGCTTATCAGCACATGTGCTACAACAATATCCCTCAAAGAATTTAACTGTTGAGAGAAGAATCTACAGTATAACTACAGGCATTGCAGAGCCAGGCGTACAGTCGAATGCTCATTCGGAATTTTGAGTAACATGTGGCGTGTTCTACATTCCTGTATTCTAGTGAATGCAGATTTTGCAACTGTTATAGTTAAGTGTTGTTGTGTATTGCACAATTTTTTTTAGAAGAAGAGATGACTATATTTTTGAGGACACCCTGTCTTGTGACATGGACAATATGGACGACATAGCAGCTGTTGGAGGCCGTTCAAATGCATTTCAAATAAGAGATATTTTTTGCGATTACTTCAATGGTCCAGGGGCACTACCTTGGCAAAGGCACCGTATATATAATGAGAAATAGTTCTCTACGAGGCACACACCGACACATATAGGAATTTAATATTATTGTAATATTGCTTAACGTACTGTAATATTGACAAATAAAATAAAAATTCTTCATATGTTTACCCTTCTGATCCTTCTCTTCGGACGCCATGCAATGCCAGTCTTCATACATTGCCTCACCCACGTCGCTCCAACATTTAGCTTTTATTTGCTTATTGCTGTACTCCTTTGATGCAACATTATATATAGATGGTCGCTGTTCAATCTCATATATAAACTTTTCTGTGTCAATATGTAGTGGCCTGAAGTGCGTGCTTCCTCTACGGACGCCGCGGCAGATCTGCCGTGTATAGTATGACAAGCGTTGAAAACGTTGCCTCACCAACGCCCTCAGATGCGTTAGCAGCACCGGACGTCCGTCAACGCCGACTACCCAAGCGCTAAAAACGTTTGTATAGGCTGAAAATTTGCTTTCCATTCAAATAACATTGATTAGTTTCATTAGCATTAACGTTGCGTCAGAACTGCCGCATTGTAAACGCGTTGTAAATGCTCGTATAGTATGGGCCTTACACTGTTCCAGCAATAGTTTAAAATATTCATTTACCTATTCATACATTCATCCAGTTGCTTGTCTCCTTGCGTCACATTTGTAACAATATGGAGAATATTTCATTATTTATTAAGATCTATCATGGAACAACATGGAAACACAACAAACATGAGAATGTTCACTTTTTTTCGAACAGTTTGTAACGATGGACCATAAAGGGTCCTACACACGCTCAGACTTTCAATCAGACTTGTCTGTACAGACCAAATCTGAGCAAATAAATATGCCGACAGGTTTTGCCTCCACACTATTCAGACAAGTCTGTGTAAACAGTTCAGTTAGCTTTGGTTCAGGTTAACGGGAGCATGTATACAACCAAGGAAGGCCTCCTAGCTGGTTTGGCTGTGACATTAATAGCAAGAATAAGAAAACTAGATAAGAAGAAATTGAAAAGAAAGTGGTGTAAACAATGGCTTTTACAGAGGGATCAGTTTTCACATATAAATCTGCTATCAGAACTATGGCTGGAGTCGAATGACTGGTTTAACAATCTACTTATGGATGAAGAAAGGTATCGTAACCTCCTGTCACTAGTTACACCTCTCATAGAGAAGCAAGATACCTGTATGAGAAAAGCCATTAGTCCCCATGAGCACTTAACTGCAACTCTCAGGTTTTTAGCAACAGGAAGAAGATATGAAGTTTTCAACAATAATTTTCCCCCAAGCATTAAGTGCTGTAATACCAGAAACATGTCAAGCAATCTACAGGGCATTATATAAAAACTTTATGAAGGTAAGTACTTTATTGAAGTTGCCAAAAATGCAAACCAAAGTGAAAACAAAGAATATGCGCCATTGTAGTTTTACTTTTTCGTGAACCTGTCAACTGAAAAACCATATGAAAATAGGAAACTTATACTAGGCTTTTGCATCGAGCTTGTCAGGTCAGAAAACATGATTGACAGTCTTAAAACTACATTGGATAAAAGGAACTGAAATACTCACTAGCAGACAGTGACTGAGACATCACATCTGTTGTGAGTGACGAGTTTTGAGGGAGGTATTCAGGCTGGGGAAATGTACCTTCCAACTGTTTATTAGGCTTGGATAATGTCCAGTGCCTATTCAAGTTGCCAAGTTGAGCCTCAAAAAGTACATCATTCATGAGTTTCACTGCATATAACCGCTGATCTTTTGCAACATGTTTAAGTGTTGTAGCAAAGTTCTTCCCCATAATATCAAAATCATCTTCTGGAAGGGATGATTTAAAATGTTCTCTGATCAATGACAAAACAGCATCAGTCTGATCCACTTTGCGCTTTCATTGAGGCTTCTTGCTTTTGGTTAATATCCCATATTCTGTACAGTTGGAGACTAATGTTGGTTCATTGGTTTGACAGCTGGTGCTAGCTTCCAGCAAATGCATTTTCCTCACTGTTTAGGAGCAGTGGATGGGAAACACGTCCAGATCATTCCACCACCAGATAGTGGCTCATTTTATTACAATTACAAAGGCTACCATAGTTTGGTGTTGATGGGAATAGCAAATGCTAATTATGAGTTTATCATGTGTGACTTTGGTACAAATGGTAGAATCTCAGATGGTGGAGTCTTGGACAACACTAAATTTTATGATAAACTTGTTGGTGGTCTCTTGTGTGTACCTGTTGCAGAGAAAGTGCATAATAGTGAGAAAGTGCTACCCTATGTATTTCTTGGTGACGAAGCTTTCGCTATGAGTAAAGATTCTACTCTTGGATGCTGCGAGGGAAAATGAGCACTTGAATATGTTGGTGCTTGTTTGGTATGTGTAGTATCTTAGATTGTGATTGCCTCTAGTTATTTGTGTATTTGTTGAGTGTGAGTTTCTTTGTTTATGTCAACTAAATTGTTTGTGATTTTGTACATCATTTGTTGTCTTGACTGATGTGTGTAATCGAGTCTGATCCATCTTGCTGTTTTATTTTGTGTGGCCTCTAATTTGTATGTCATTGTTACTGTGGGGATCCCAGACGATGTCGCCGAATGGGTGTCTTATAAGTAAGAATTTTTATTTTTGCGTTGAATTTCCTGAGGTTCTCCCTCACCATTTCTTTTACTTGGCGACTGTCCCTCCCCCCCCCCACGCAAAGATAAAGAAGACAAGGAGAGACCCTTTGGGTCACGTCAATTTACCGTTCATTCACAAACATTCTCCACTCATACATATCTCTTGCCTTCTTCCTTCCCTGTACAAGGCCTCCTTTACTCCATCCATCCACCGTATTCTCGGCCTTCTCCTCAAGTTCACTCCATCCACTTCTGCATTCTACACTCTTTTTGCTAGTCTTTCCTTATTCATTCTTTTCATGTGCCCAAGCCACACCAGTATTCTATTAGCCCTACATCGTCTCTTTACATCCTCATTTCTCACTCTATCCATCCTCATAACCCCCCAAGGTACTTCTCAGTCACTTCATCTAAAAAATAATAATAATAAAATTATTTCTTTCTAGCTCCCTTAAACTCCCAAGCCCCTGTCCCATACAGTGTTGCAGGCACATTCACCATTTTATCTCTTTTGCATCCATCCCCAGAGACCCATTTTTAATAACACTTAATTCCCCATGGCATTTACGTGTTTCCTCCACTCTTTAGTTCACCTCCACCCCTACTCCTCTATTCTCTGCTACATGTGATCTTACTTAAAACTGTCCATTTCTTCTACCATCTCTCTTCTTTCATACTTGCCTCCAAATTACCTCCACCCTCACCCCCTGTATATCTCATTACCTTACTTTTGCCCGTATTTACTTTAAATTTCCTCCTATCACATGTCTTCCAAAACACTGCCACTAATTACCTTAGACCCTCCTCTGACCCAGCACACAAATGCAATGTCATCAGAAAACAATAACTGCCTCACCTCCCACTTCCCTCTACTCTCTAAACATCTCCAATTATCTCCCCATCTTTCTCGCGCTTACTCCCCGTACCACCATATCTATGCTCACATTGAACAGTCATAGTGACATAACACACCCTTGGTGTAACCTCAAACCAGTCACTATCACCGTTCTCAACCTTAACAAAAGCTCTAATACTCATGTGAAAATTTTTGACTGCCTTTAACACCTTACCCCAATCCCATATACTGTATCTGCAATACCTCTCGCAATACCTTCCTTACAGCTATGCCATAAACCTTTTCCAGATGCATAAAGGCCCAAAACTTCTCGCATGTCTTACAAATATATATATATATATATATATATATATATATCATAAACCCACACTGTTCACCCCCAACCACTCCCTCTGTTCCTCTCCTAATCTTTTCAATTAATACCCTCCCATATGCCTTTCTAACTATGCTCAACAAATTGATCCTTGTAAAACTACTACATTAACATATGCCTCTTTTCATTTTTGTAAGGCCGAAGTATACAAACATTTTTCCAGTCCTATGGCACTAGCCAATTCACTATAATAGTTACTCCCTTTGTCAGACAGTCTGCATGACACCCAACCCACTCAGGTGCCTTACCAGCTTAAGTTACTTTCAATAATCTATGTACCTCATCTTTTCCTCTCCCATCATAGTCACTTTCCTAGCTCCTTCCACTGCTACAATCAATCCTTCCATACCCTCCTTCACATTAAATAATTCTTTGAAATAATCTGTTCGTTTTCTCCTTACCACCTTCTCTTCCATTATCATCTGTCCATCTGCACCCTTTACCTGTTCCTCTCTACCGGATACAGCCCCTCACTCTTTGCACTCCCTTTCTTAAAAAAAAAATATTCTCAAAATATTCTGTCAAAAGCCTATCCCGTTTTACATCTATTTTTCTCTTTGCCTTCCTCGCCTATGTATATTTTTCAGTATCCAATGCGACGCCACACCACTCCTCGATCTTGGACGTTTTCCAATATACTTCTCGGTAGTTTTCAGAATTTCGCGTTTCAAGGTACCACAGTTTTTCAAGGTCCTCAAGGACGCCAAACACTTTGGACTTATTAGAAACGATGGTATTTGTTCAGTTGTGTACATGGACGCGATATAGCGTTAGAAAATTAAATATTAAAATATGCAATTTTCTTGGCGGAAAAAAAAAGAAAAATATCTTGCTACAAGCAAATATACCAACGAACGAAGCCGCTAGCATAGGATCGGGACGCCATCTTGTCGTTTGTCAAGTGTTGTCTGCCCGGTCCAGTTGAGGCCTGATGTACGCCCTCGGTACTTCCGCCAGTACTTTGCGAGGTATATATTCTTGAAGGAATGCTATGGAGCTGAAATTCATGCATTCCTTCAAGCTATGAAAAACCTATATAACCCGCAATCAGAAAGAGTGACTGATCAGGCCGCCAATATCCGTGACGACGACGACGACGATCCGGATGACCTTAAATTTCAGGTACCGATTTACTAAGTACACGTTAAGTTAGGTTAGATAAATTTATCATCCTTTCATTTATCATAACAAACATGGCGTACCATTCGTCCGGCGCGACTTCGTTACTTACGAAATCTGTTTTAGCAACTTTTTTGTTTTTTATTTCCGCCAAGAATATTGCATATTGCGTTGATACATTATAATTTCCAAAATTAATAATTAATTTTCTAACGCTATTTCGCGTCCATGTACACAACTGAACATTTACCAAAACGATTACCACATATTCCCTAAAAATTCCCAGATCAAATCCTATTGGATATCTCAAAGATTCTCCTGGACTTGAAACACAGCCTAAGTGTGGTTCGAGAGAAATCAGCACTCTGGTAAACTCTACTCCTTTTGTAGAATCTTTTGAGTGTTATCAAGGATGTGATCGATCTCCTTTGCCATACCTCGGGCACTGTTATACAAAATCCATCGATGTAGTTTTTATCTCTAGAACCATCTCCATTATTACCACTGCTGTTATGATTATAAGAATTTTGACTGATAAATTCACTCAGTCGTTGTATGATACAGGCCTGCAGTCAGTAACGCATATGATGAGGTTTATAGCAGGTTATCATCATAACCTTTGGATGATTCAGCACTTAAATTTGTGCATATGTACAAGCTAAACAAATACTTACCACTGGTCTGGTCCGTTCTGTTCCATCACTTCATTAGTATTTGGCAAGAGACTAATATAGTCTGACAGTCACTTGTTCGATGTAGTACTACGGGCCTACGGCTGCTTCCCCTTCACTTTTTATTTTTCATTTAGCACTTAACCGTTGTGCTAGCTTATCATATCACACTGACTTTATTTTATTGCGAAGTAGAATGCTGTCTCTAATGTTCATTGCCACTAGATTTCTCAGGGTTACTATTTTTCTGATTATTACTGTCAACAGTATCGGGTGTGGGATTTTGGCTTTACATATGGCTTCTACTCTTTTATTTTGGTCGGTGATATGATTGTTTAAATTGCTTGCTGACATTTTTCAATTACTTGTTCCAAATACTGCATATATCAGAGGGCCTCCTTCCCCTTATAAAGTGTAGTGGGGGGGGGGGATTCAAAGCATACTTCTACCCATCCCACACCCACCAAAACCTTTTCATCGCTCCTCCCATCTTAATTAACATCACGTGAATGAAATATCATCCCTGACTTCCACCACACTGTTTGGGCCGTGCCTACATAATAGGGTCCGGAAGTTGTTGGATTACCCCCACTGCTTCATTACATGATGACCCCTTTATATCCACTCCATCCATTCAAAACTATTACGAAACAGACAAGTAAAACCTCCCATCGGGGCGCGCCATTCCTTCATCCACTCAAACTAATTCCATTAACTCTTGTTTTGCACCTCCTCTTACTTTGCTTGGTAGACATTCCTTCTGCATCCACCCTTCACTCCGTCCATCCACCTCAAGCTTATTCCATCCACTTCTGCTTTCCTCACATTTTCGATTTTTTAAATTCTTTCTTCGTTGTTTCCATATTTATGCCCGAAACAATCACACGCCATTTGATCAACACCACCCGACAGCGCTTTCCATCTTCGATCCGTTTCACTTATGTATTTCTCATTCTATCCACTTTCACCTCAGGCTCCCTTAAATTCCAAGTCTGCTTTATGCAGTGACATAGGAGATAATCACCCGTCATACTACATTCTCTTTAAATTCTTCTCCAGATACATATTTCTCATAACAACTTTCATTCACCACCAGGTATTTACTTGTCCCTTTACTCTATGATTCACGTCCACTACTATGTTCACTGCCGCATGTGACCCCAAATGATTAAATATAAAAATCCCTCCGCTTCTCATCATTCAAACTCACACCCAACCTGTCACACCAACTGTCTTTCCCCATCATCATCCTCAAATGCAGTGTCATCCGCAAACAACGGCTGGTTCACCACTCTGGCACACTCGCATTTACCTTCCTTATTTCACTCAATCCATATTTGAATCAAACAACCATGGTGGCATCACACAATAGTGCTGTAGCATCATATTCACCTCTAATTATATTATTCACTCTCCGTTCCTAACACGTTATCTGTCATTCATTATTTAAAATAATTTGACCGCCTTAAACAGACTTTCCCTTGTTACATCCGTAGCACACACCATAATGCATCTGTCAACCTGTCATACGTATTTTCCAAGTCCATGGAAGCCCAAAAGACATCTCTACTCTTTGTATAAAAAAGAACTTCTGAGAAATTACGCACCCTCTTTCTCTCCTAAACTCACACTGGAATATTCCAACTATTCCCCCTATCATCTAATCTTCTTTCATACATCTCATCGATTACATTTAACAGACTGATCTCACTAAAACTACCACATTCACACCTTTCCTCCTTCCCCTTGTATAGCTGAATTATACATGACTCCTTGAATCCACCTGTACAATTCTTCACATGAGACAGCTCGCACACCTACGCAACCAGTTGCATGAAACCGATCGCAACGGATGCCTACACTCTGCTTAAGTAATATTCTCTGTGCATGCATTTTTTTGATATGTAAAGGAAAATTATATATTCATACATTACAGGGAATGCGACTTTCACAGAGTGTAGGCATTTGATACGATCGGTTTCATGCAACCGGTTGCGTTGAACAGCCTTAGACATCAAACAACCTCACCAGGGATTCTACTACGAACACTCCATTCCCATCCTTTGTCGGACATTCTTCATGACAGCTATCCAGCCCTGGCGACTCTCCGTCCTTCATCTATTTCAATCCTGCTTGTATCTCCTCTTCTGCTGCAGCCTTTTCTCCTCTCTGATCACAGTCAATCTCTTGGCATCTCCCCAGCCCACCTAAAGCCTCCCCACCCTCCTCTTCGTACAGTGATTCTTTGAAA
>NC_134782.1:10003674-10033674 GCF_046742065.1 Oratosquilla oratoria
TATTCAATTATAGTTGATTCTACAATTTTTCTCCTGAACTCACATCTAGACTTATAAATAAGCTCGGCTTTGTCCCAGTCTAAACAATGTTTAAATTATTTAACATGTTGGAACACAGCTGAGCATTCTTTTCCATATTTGATGGACCGTTTGTGTTTAATCATCCTAGTGTCCAAATTCCTCTCTGTCTGTCCGATGTAAACTAAGTCACAACCTTTACATGGAATCGAATAAACCGCTTGACTACGTTCTTCTTTCAACCTTTGGTGGACATTTACCACCTTTTTATTAATGGTGTTGGGGTAATAATTATTTAAGTTTAATTTATCTTTGGGAAGAAACTTGGTCGCAGGAATAAATGAATCAGAAAGGGGAACGACTAAGGAGCTCTTGTCAAATGAAAATTTAGAGGAAATGGGAGTGGTGTTGAAAAAAATTGATCTCGCTCGGCTGAGGGCTTTGACCAAGAACCAATCCGGCTAAGCTAATTTACTAAGTTGAGATTTAATTATATTTAATTCTCCTTTGTCATGTCAAGGATGCTACTTATGTGGCACACACTATTCCATTTTTGTATCTACTGAAGAGAATTGCAGTTTACAATCCAAATATATAGATTCCCTGTCTCCAGTCTTTTTTGGTCCATCAGTGGTTTTCACGTGATCTATTGTAGATGTTCAAATCACCAAACGATTGGCCTCTGCACTAGTACACGTCACTTTGACTACGGTTGATATTTATGGTGCCCTACATTTGAGTTATGCCTACATCCTTACATTTGTTGATTAATTCCAATATGGCGGATGGATTCGTTTAGGGACGCTGTAGTTCTTATCAATCTGCAGTGCGACATGGACGGAGTTCTGATATGTACATAACCAAAAATGGTTGAGTTTATGTTATTCTGTGATTCTTACACTTATAGCTACCTATTATGTATAGAAGGCGAAATTTTCCCATGTGCGTAACCCTGCAGGGTCCCTAGCTTTGGGAAGGGCAAATTACGGCCGGCCAAATCTTTTCATGTCTCCCGCCAAGATCAAGTCAAATACTCACGTTATTTTGTTCTGAGTTACTTTATTCTTCATATAAATGGGTTCCATAGGAAGTTTCTACTTTAGAATATTGTTTTTTCTTTAAGAACTTTTTATTTTGGCAATTTTAAGTATGATTCTTTTTTACTTGATATACTATGCGCCCCTTTAAAATTGTAAATTTCTGAATGTGGCCCTTGCATTTAATAATTTGCCCAGCTCTGACCTAGCTAATAAGTCTGATGGCAGATATAGTCATTTATATCAATCAAATTATGTTAGCGAACGACGAACTAAATTTGCAGCTGGCATTCGCTTTCCTCTATATATTAACAAGGGTGATGCAAACAAGGTCATCATATTAAAACAACAGGGCAGGACTCGCAGTAGTGGATTTAAACTAGACAAATTTAGATTTAAGAAGGAAATAGGCAAGAATTGGTTTACTAATAGGGTGGTCAACTGAGCGCTGAAACTATCAATTGTTTTAAGAAACGGTTAGACAACTCTATGGATGGGGATGACAGGTGGTGATGGATATGGAGGTGCCTTGTGTAGGCCTTATGGTCTCTTGCAGTCTCCTTCATTCTTATGTTCTTGTGTTGAATTTGTTCTCACGATGAGCTCCCTGTTTTACGCTCGTCAGGTTCCCTTCCGACTGACTTCCTTTATCTCCAGTCCAATATAAGTTTATTGTTACATTCAGTTAGATTGTGAGGTTTCACCTAATGTGATATATCGTCAGTTATTAGGAAAGAGAAGAAGACGAAGATGAAGACGGTAAAGAATGATAAGAAGATAAAAAACAAGGAATAAGAAAACAAAGGAAGAGAAGACTACGAGGAACAAGAAAACGAAAAAGACGACGACGACGAAGAAGAAAAAGGCAAGGAAGAATGAGAGTAAGAAGACGAGGAAGATGACGAAGAAGTAAAATTAAAAAAGGAAGAAGACAGAGGTGAGGAAGATGAAGAAAAATAAGAGGAAAAATGAAAGTAGAACGAAAAATAAGAGAAGAGGAGGGAAGAAAAAGAGGAGGAAAAGGAGAGGCAAAGGAAGAAACAAGAAGCGGAGGGAGAACGTAGCGAAGTAAGATTTGTGTAAGGAGGGATGGGATGGAATGAAGAACGAGAGGAGAGGAGGAGGAGGAGGTCAAGGAGGAAAGTGAAGAGGAAAAGGCAAAGGGTCAGGAATAGTTACACAGAGTTACATGGAGGACAAACGAACAGCAGCAGACCTATTGGTCCTTGTATGGCTATGTCGGTACCTAACCTAATCTAATAGTGGAATATATTTTTTACTATATAGGAACAAATAATTCTAGTCGAGGATTTGTAACTAAGTGAATGTCGAGACGTTTTTTGAATACCTCTACAGTGGAACAAGAGAGAAAAGAAGGAGAAGAAAGAAGAGAGATCGAGGAAAAAAGAGGAGGAGGGAGAGAAGAAGAGGAAAGAGAGAAGGAGGAGGGACAACAGAAGAAGAGAGAAGATGAGGAGGAAGAGGAAGACAGAGGAAACATAAAGAGAGCCACGAAAAATGGGAGAGGTAAAGAAGAGAAAAAAGGAATTAAATGATAACGAAGGAGAACAGGAAAGAAGAACATAAGGAAAAAAAGAAAGAACAGAGGGAGAAGAAGAAGTAAGAAAGAAAAGAAAGGAAAGACAGATTTGGGAAGGAAGAAAGAATAGAAAAGAGATGGCAGAGAAAAATAAAGAGAAAGAGAAGGGGGGACAGGGAAACAGAAAAATAAAGAAAAGGAGGTAGAACAGGAAGAAGAGGAAGAGCTGGATAAAGAGGAGTGATGGAGGAGGAAGAGGAGGTAGTAGAAGGAGAAAGGGGAGGAGGAAGAAGAAGAGGAAAAGGAGGGGAGGGAAGAGATAGAGGAGGAGAAAGATAAGTGAGATAAGAAAAAATACAATAAAGACCAGGAAAAGAGGAGGAAGAAGAGTAGGGGTAGAAGTAGGAGGAGGAGGAGGAAGAGGAGGAGGAGGGGGAGGGGGAGGAGGAGGAGGAGGAGGAGGAGGAGGAGGAGGAGGAGGACGAAGAAGAAGAAGCTCGATGAGGATGGCTTCTTCAGTCGACCGGTTCCCGGCGAGGCGTCGAGTGGTCGAGTAGTCGTCGCCGTCGTCCGTTGTCGTCTGCGGTGCGCGCGCGCAGGTGCGTTTCGTTCAAGTGCTGACTGGGGGGGTTGGTTGCTGGGCACTTGCTCATTGTCAAGGAAAGCGCTCTTTGAGTTTATGAGGAAATACATACATACATGCATACATACATACATATGCATATATACATACATATATATATATATATATAATATATATATATATATATTATATATGCATATATATGTATATACATATATATATGACAGAATGAGTGGGAAGGGTGATGAGGTAAACGCCAAAAAACCGTAGGAGTTTTATTACTAACGTTTCGTCTTTAAAGGGCTTCCTCATGCTCTGAGGAAGTCCTTTAAGTGCGAAACGTCAGTAATAAAACTCCTACGGTTTTTTGGCGTTTACCTCATCAACCTTCCCACTCATATATATATACATGTATATATATATATATATGTATATGTATGCATATATATACATATATATATATATATATATATATGTATATATATATATGTATATATATATGTATGTGTATATATATGTATATATATACATATATATATATATGTGTATATATATGTATATATATGTATATATATATATCTATCTATCTATCTATATATATATGTATATATATATCTATATATATACATATATATATATATATATATATATATGTGTGTGTGTGTGTGTGTGTGTGTGTGTGTGTGTGTGTGTGTGTGTGTGTGTGTGTGTGTGTGTGTGTGTGTGTGTGTGTGTGTTATATATGTGCAAACATATCAGCAAATATTAGTGTTTCCATCGAACTTTAGATGTGTATTTCTACATATATACATTATCCAAAACATGCAAATGTGTCTGTGTATGTCTAAACACGCATACGCGCGTGCACTTACATTGTCAACATTCAGAACGCTAGGGAATGGGAAGGCACTCAAATCGAGGCCAAGGTGGAAGCTGCCTCAGGAATGAGTTAAGGGCTGCTCGGGGTGATTGCCCCGGTGAGCACGACCGAGTGGGTTAAACAAGCATCCGGGAATCGAGTTCAGGATCAGTAGTGTTACGGTCAAGATCTCTACCAATTTAGCCACACTCTGTTACTATTTATTTAATTCTTATTTTATATTTTTTATCTATTCATTCATATATTTATTTATTTACTTATTCATTCCTATGTTTTTAAATTTTCTTTTCTTTATTTATTTATTTATTCATTCACTCATACATTTATCTATTTATTTCTTCATTTATTCATTTATTTGTTCATTTCTTTATTCATTCGTCTATATATGAATCTACTTTTGTATTCATATGATTTATTTGTTTATTCTGCTTTTCTACAGATTGATTGATTGATTTATCAACTCTGTTTATTTATTTTTTGTTCATCTATTCCTTCATCTATTTATTTACATATTCACTTATCTGTTTATTCGGTTATCTATTGTTCTACTTAGCAATACGTTCTACTTGTCTATCTGTTAATTTATTTGCTTGTTTTATTCATTTATTCATTCTGTTTCTTTATCTAATATTTTTATCAATCATGAGAACGTGATAACTGATATCCCCTCAAGGTAGTTTGAGTACCATCTCGCGTTACCTTAAAAAAAAAAAAAAACGTAATTTATCCTAAAAGGGTTAAACTCATCTTCCCGAACGCCATATAGAGGTTTTATTTTGTCTGTCACCGGAGGATTTTATCGGTGACTCGAAGAAGTGCACGCGGCAGGATTATAACCACTGTTTGCATGTGAAAAGAAAGTGCTGTGATTGAGCGCATGTCATTACAAGTGAATCCCCCGAAAGAAAAGTAACAATGAGGATATACACACACACACACACATATGTATATATATACATATATATATATATATATGTATATATATATATACATATATATATACATATATTATATATATATATGTATATATATATGTGTGTGTGTGTATATGCATACATATGTATACACGTATATATATATGTGTGTGTATATATATATATATATATATATATATATATATATATATATATATATGTATATACATATATATATATATATATATATAACGTAGAAACCACTGTTGGAGTAGAAAAGACTGGAAACAGGGAATCTATATATTTCGATTGCAATCGAAAATATATAGATTCCCCGTTTCCAGTCTTTTCTACTCCAACAGTGGTTTCTACGTTATTGACAAATGTGTGATTACATTTTTCACCTGTAATATATATATATATATATATATATATATATACTGCCACGCCTCATGGACCCGATGGATGGAACACGGAAAGGGATAGTATTATGCGCGTTTGGTAATAAAAGATATTAATACGCGGTGGATACCGTGTCGAACTTATGGACTGGTGGTCGTTGAGTTCGATTCCCGGGACCCGCTGCGTGCTTCTTGCGTTGGTTTCCGGCAAACCTAGCCAGGCAGGGAGTCGACCCAAACATCGGAAAAAAGAAAGAAAGAAGAAGAAGGAAAAAAAACAACAACAAAAAAAACGGGCTGCTGTAAATGACAAGGTTTGCCCGATCAGGGGTTTCTCACTTCCCACTTCGTGGGAGTGGGATGATGAATACGAGGAGAGGTTAAAAGCTATGGTGTGAAAAGGATTGGTCACGTGATCAGGTCACCAATGGTGTATTCTAGAAAATTACTTTTTTTTTCTAATCAGACCTGGAGAAGAGGTGATTGTCACTTTGATTAATTCAACCACGGTGTCAAAGTGTATCTAAATCACTGAGATTAACGTAACAGACTCTATTCTGTACAACAACTGACCTGTAGAGTGCTCAGACTGCAGACCGAATGAAGAAACAACAACTCTGACAACGGGTACATAATTTACAGATTTCGTTTTGACCGCTTATTATTGGTGATAGATTCCTCTTGACAGTAAACACAATAAACATCTCCCACTTGTTTTCGCTGGTTCATCCATGTTTTAAGATAAAAGTCGATGAAAAAGAATCTGTCTTGAGTTTATGGCCACATGAGAAAGAGCACTGGTGGTCGTCTTGTATGGTTGTGCTTACTGTGGAATGTATATAGGTGAACTTGGTGCACCTATTCAGGCTTACCAACCTAACCGAGTGGACGCTCCGCAGGAAACAACATTTGTCGTGTTCATTGTGACACCCACAAAAACGTGAACATACTTTTCAAATCCTTTGCTACATTGACGTATGATACATTCTCGAGATCATTCAATTAAGAACAGGACACTATATTAGAGTCTCGTGCATATACATGTTGTGGTGATACATTTTATTGGACGTGTACATCTAGTGGGAATTCCAGGATGGGATTCTTTATATTAGGGAAAGAGTAGTATTAAGAAAGAAAAGAAAAAAAAGCCGAACACTGGCTCTTTTTCTTGAAGATCTGCACAAATACACACAGGTACATCCTATATCAGAAGCTCTACCAATTTCTGGGATATTAACTTCATATACCAGAGACCATTTGTCCCCGAGTCATATGATATCTTGGCTCCTTACCGGAGAGATATACAGAAAAGGGAATCCAAAATCCTATTACTCCATTTCATTCCCTCGTCTTTTACGACACGCATGGGAATATGATAATGGCATTCTTATCCCCTCACCACAGGAGCATGAGGAAAGAAGAGTTGTTATGTTAATGGTGGCAAAGAAGAGACTGCATACAACACTTATTACCTCCATCCTCCTTATGAGGAGTAACGACTATCGTATGTAAATATAACATATTTTCTGGTTCTCTAATACATCGTTTTCCACAGGTGTCTCACGAGTGAAATAAAACTTTGCAAATAAAAACGTAACAATTGAAAAGTACTAAGTAGTTTAGTTAGATAATTAGAATGACTATCGTATGTAAATATCACATATTTTCTGGTTCTCTAATACATCGTTCTCCACAGGTGACTCAAGAGTGAAATAAAACTTTGCAAGTAAAAACGTAACAATTGAAAAATACAAAATAGTTTAGTTAGATAATTAGAATGACTAATAACTTAGTACTTCTGACCACGGTTGTTAGTGATCAAGGTTTGGGTGCATAACTTCGGTTAACTTAACAGAATAGAAACGGCGCTGGTAAACTACAACCCATAACAACAGGGCCATGCGTATCCCATTAGCGCCCACAAATTGTTTCACAAACTTTGTCCACAATAAAACCGGCCGGACTGAAAAGGTAATAGTTAAAGGGGCATATGGATATAGTTGAGACTATGCACCTGATATATGCCAGTCTTCGAGATAGGATGTACGTGTTAACGTTAAGGCGAACACTGCAATTCCTGGTACACGTGAGTAGATGTATTGCTCTTTTCAAGTGGAAATACAAAAAGATTAACCACTGACATACAAAGTTACAAAATGTCTTCATATTTCATAAAAATGTATGTTACACGTATTTACTGTAGTTCGTAATATAGCAAAACAAAAATATTCAGTACATGCATCTACCTATGTGCACCAACAATCCATCAGTTCACTGCACGCCCTGGGTGGCGGGCGTATTCGCATCATACAGATGCGTTGTGTACCTCCTGGGTGACCGCTTATGACTGGGCTACACTGTGAAGGGTGGAGCACCTTAGGCGGATGGCCTTTTGTTGGTTGGCAGCAGCTGATTTCACTTCTTCCTCAAGCTTCAAGTTCAAGGCCACTAGTCGAACGTTTGGCAGGCTTTCAATAAGTTTCCTTCACCATGGGAGGGAGTCAGTCGTTAGGTACCTTTTCCTAAGGGTGTCTGTACATGGTGCTGCTGCATTTAAAGAAACGAACGCGTTTGGTGTCCACATGTGATATGACGTCATGTCGCACAGAACAAAAATCCTGTTTTATTTTTCATTTTTACAAACGCGGCTTTCAGTGGATAGTGATAGTGATGGCTTTGTCAGCAACAAAACAGCTTCTACCGTGAGCTCTTCGCCTTCACTGTTACAGTGAATGAGAGACATGGTTGTTGAAGAACAAAAACCGGTCGAGTTCTGGTACACTGGAGTATAACGCCGCACGCAGCGGGAACTCAGTTTTCGATTAAAGTCTTGATGAAAAGTGTGATGTCATGTTACCTTACCTTTGCACATCATGTCTGTAGTCGATCGTGTAAGGGTGGATATATTTGAGGTCTCTCAGATATATATATATATATATATATATATATATATATATATATATATATATATATATATATATAAATATATATATATACATATATATGCATATATATATACATATATATATATATTATATATATATAGATATATATATATATATATATATACATATATATATACATATATATATATATATATATATATATATATATATATATATTTGGTGGGGGTTAGTATGTTCTATAGGATGCTCGCTGGCCGAGCGGGCTAGAGCGTCGCTACTTGCGGCGGAGGTCGAGGTGACAGCAGTTCGAACCCTTGCCGCCAGCGAGTTGGACCAAGGGGATGGTTGGTTATATTCCACGCTACAAAGTCCTCCGTAAGGGGCACCGTTCTAGCCTCCTGATAGAGAGAAGTTCGTGGCGTCAAATCGAATCTTAAAATAAATTATATTCCATCATAACATAATGAAGTAGAAAGGGAAACCAAACATAACAGTACCAATGTTATGCACCTGCTGGGGCTAGTCCTGTGAGATGGAAGTCAGAGAGAACCGATTCTCCGTCGCCCGGGAGGCTGGCACACGGTTTCTGGGCAAAATCCAGGAAGTCTATCAACTACCCTCTCCCTGCACATTTTCACATGAGGAGAATTGACAACCGGCGACTACTCCTTTAATCCTGTTCCTCTCAGTAGCCCGTAGCAGTGAAACAGACCCACACCAATATAGCACCAAGAACAGTGTTTCATAAGAATGGAGGAGACTGCAAGAGTTTCTTCCCGGAGAGATCTGTGGGAAGTCCCGAGGGTTATTGTTGTCTACGGTGGGACTGTGGTTTTCCAGTCAATGAAACTCGAAGGAACAATTATCATAAAACATTGCCTTTGGGCATTCAAGAGGTCGAGGCGTTTCCAGTCTAAAGGTCATACTATACAAGAATATTAATCATTTTCCCTCCAAGGTCACCCTGTGTAACCTTGCATGGAAGAATGCTCACATGGCATGCGCAGTAACTCACGGAAGTCTGTACGTATTTCACACTGAATAGTTGGAAATTACGGATGATAGGAGTCGAAAGGTTATATTTAGTTCTTCATATTACTGTATCAGTTGCAGATGTAGAAGGCAATAGAGATTTTTTTCCGTTTTCTTTCCAGCGGAAAATCGTGATCATGAATATAGATATGCTTAGAATATCAACTTTTGGATGTTGAAGTAGTCTGGTGGTCTTTAAAGTGAATATATCTGATAATACCACTCCAAAACTGTTAAAGCGAAATCGATTTCAGCCCTTTGGGTGATATTTCTTTCTCGGTTGAAAGAAAACATACGATAGCCAGAGGGAACATACAAACTGACGCCATTTTCTCATGGGTAGTTACGGTCGTTTTTTTTTTTCGCTGGCCAGGCTCAGCTTAATCCTCTCCTCTTAGATGTAACCTTCGTAGCAAAAGAATTGACCGAGATAACCTTGCTTAGCTCCAGTCAAAGTCTAAGACTACCAAGTCTTTGCCTGCAGAAATCGTACCGACCAGCGTAGGGGGCGGAGACTCAGGCATGACATCATCTGGAGCGATGCCCAAGATCAGGGGTCACCTATTTTTTTTTTTCCACAGCTGGCCAGATAATTGAGAGAATGACGAGCACGGGGCACATAACCATTTCGTTCAATGCAATACAGTGAATACACAAAAATAAAGACAACCAACATATTTACTTACCAATATACAAAATACAAAATACATAGAAAATAAAGGCAAAAAATAAGACAACAAACATACATACATACATATATACATACATACATACATACATACGTACATACATACATACATACATACATACATACATACATACATACATACACACACACACACACACACACACACACACACACACACACACACACACACACACACACACACACACACACACACACACATATATATATATATATATATATATATATATATATATATATATATATATATATATATATATATATATATACCAAAACGTTTTAGAAAAAAAAAGATAAATACGCGTACAGTACGACGGCGCGGCGGGCCGGATCTGGCCCGCGAGCTCTAGTTTGGTGGCCTCTACTCAAGACGAGTTCCTCCCGACTATGCCTGTGCTTTGTATGACCGATCCACTGCCCTCTCGAGATCATCGCAAGTCCAGGCCAGCCACGTCTTGAACTTTTATCCTATTTCACACATTCTGTTACCCACATCAGATGACCTCATACGCAAGCCACGCTTCCCTTCGCGTGAGTTGACTTAGTGTTACTAGACTTTGAGGCTTCTTAGCACGGGGTCTGTCTCTCAAGTGGTTGAAATCGTTTGTGCCTGACATTACCCTGAAGAAGCGTAACGAAGAGGTAAACATGTGCTTTGCGTTAGCAAGAACTGGTTTACCAAAATAGTGGTTAACGAATGGAATAGACTAAAGCGGCCCATACACGATCAATTATATTGCGCAATTTCATTGTCAATACTCTGAATTGACAATTAAATTGACCGTGTATGGGCGATATATCGTCCATACACGGCCAATTTAATTGTCAATTCAGAGTATTGACAATGAAACTGCGCAATATAATTGATCGTGTATGGGCCGCTTTAGTGACCATACGGTGGGCGCAGAAATATTTTGGTTGTTTTAAGAAAAGATTAGATGACTTTATGGATAGGGATGAAAGGTGGTAAGGGAAATGGAACTACTTGGTGTAGGCCTTATGGTCTCTTGCAGTCTCCTCAATTCTTGTGTTCTTATGTTTAGGGCACTTTTTATCATCTTGTGTGGCAAATGTGTTCTACTGGTCCATCATTAGTTATAAGTCGATAGGTTGGCGGAGCATCCCCAGTTAATAAAACTAAAAAAACAAAAACAAAAAAAACAAAAACAAAAAAAACTAAAAAAAAAACAAAAAATACGGTAAGATAAGGAGTAGCATTTCAAGTGAAATAGGCCTACACACAATGGCACGAAGTAGAAATAGGGAAGAGATTAAATGTTTCGAACTCACAATGTTACTCATCGATCTCGGAATCCAGACAGGGAGTAAGTTCTGTCAAGGGGCGTTGGCTCTGCTTGCGGGACCCAAAACCTGTTCCGCATCGGTAAAGGTGCCGGAAGAAAAAAAAAAAAAAAAAGGTCACTGCATTTTCTTTAGCGTAGGATTTCTGCATCTCATTTTTATTTGTAGACCAGCACAACAACCTAAGTAAAACGTTTCAGAGTTTTTTCTCAGCATTTTGCATTGAGTGTCTACTTTGTTAAAATACTTAATTGGGTGAATATTACTCTAGCTTGATAACACATTTAGATTTGAAATATGTAAAGTATTTCGCCTTATGGGAGATATTAAAATCGGAAAGTTTGTCAAATTAGAGTGGGTGACGTAATACATAATTAATTTTCCATTGTTCAGTTCAATGTTGGAGTGTGAGGATTGTTCACAACGAAACAACGTTGTAGACATGGAAGTAAGATAGTTTTAACTGCACAAATATTTCGTTGAGCAATAGACATTTTCAGTTGCCCATCGTGCACAAACATAATCTCTAATTGACAGAAAAGTTTCGCTTCACATATGACGTCATGTCGATTGGTGCGTGTTACGTAAAGTCTAATATTAATACATGATGCCGTTTTGGTGGAGTGTTCATATGTGAACTATAGATAAAGAGTTCACTATGCAAGAACCATGAAATCCTCTCATCCCTCACACGATATATCACAAAGACAATATTATGCGCATGATAAAGAACAGCCCCAGCAACAGTCAGAAATCTACAATAATCTGCTCTCTGTGCCTCACAGCAATTCTATACAAAAACACATACAGTCCAATCACAAGACAAATACTCCTCGACAGAAACACAAAATCACCATCCCTCCCACGAAATGGGAAGTGAGAAACCCCTGTTGAGACAAGCGTTATCAGTTGCGGCGAGCCGTTAGGTTTTTTTAGGCCGATGCTTGGGTTGCCTCCCCACCTGGCCAGGGGTGTCGGGAACCAACGCGACATATCCCCTGCAGCGGGTCCCGGGAATCGAACCGTCGACCACCTGCTCGAGAGTTCGACAGACACGCAAAATCTATATTCCACCAGGCATCAACCCAATAAAAAAGTAATTTGCAAGTAAGAACCATACCGCGGTCAAGCCATCACCCTGCATTAGCACAGTGCCAACATGGAATTGGCCAAGCCACACACTCTAATCACCTGAGATGCAGGTACCACACAGAAGACATTGCCCACTCTCGCCCGACCTAGAAACGTTAAGACCAAGGTAAAACGAATACTATAAGGTACGTTGAGCACCCCCCCCCCTCCGCGCACCTCCACCGTGACGTCATAGGAAATCCAGAGGGGGAGAGTGAGAGGTGAAAGAAAATGTAAACTTTAAAGAAAACCATCTGTATGTATGGTAGATTTTAAAATTACACTATGATGTTCACAATACTGAAATTACTCAGTATCACTTTCTTATCCTCAAATTATCAGTATCTGAGATATGACCGCCAGAAAAGTTATAAAAATGTTTTCCATGCTTTCACATTAGGTGGATTATATTGATATGACGAGTTATTAGATGGGATGACATGTCAAGCGTGGATTTTATATGTAGACCTTTATCTCCACCAAGCTCAGTTATGTTTTAACCGGATTCTTTAGTCTGTTTATTTGCAATTGAATGAAAATTTCAGGAAATGTTGCTAATAAATAGTTACTTTCAAAATGACGGCTGTATACATATCCAGATGACCGAGTATTGTGTGTGCCACATAATTCAATCCATTTCTTTCTAAGTTTTTTATCTTTGGGTAGTGAAAAGAAATGTATATTTTTAACTCCTTTCAGTCTAACGGCATTGCACTTCTGCACTATACAAACTGTTGGTATTTTTGTATGTTATTTGTCTGCCTTAGCTACCCCTTTAAGCAGAAGATGGAGCTTCGCTCCACACACTGGTGTGTGAGTGACTGACAGCTCTCGACCCGCGGAACCCTGGTCTCGAGATTTACGTTGACGTCATCATCTACCTGCGCAGTGGAGATGTTTTCTGGCTCTCCCCCCCCCCGCTAACGTACCTTGTAGTATTCATTTTACCTTGGTTAAGACAACAACACAAAAATTCCTCTTCGAGTGACTTATGGACCAACCTGGTGACTGTTGCTGGTTACTTTGGGGTCGAGGGTCTTCTACTAAAGAGACCTGGGGCAACGGAGCAAATCAAAATAAGTAACCCGACCTCTCAGTCTTGTCACACCTTCCAGATTGTCGTCGACAATTGTGTATTTGAACAGCTAGAAACCAAACCAAACCAAATCAAACCAAATCAAACCTAACCTAACCTAACCCGTGTTAGTTAAGGTGGAGAGTCTAAAGTTCATCAGTGTGTGGGAGAAATTCTACAAAAGAGTGTAGTTGGGGTGGAGATTCTACAATTGACACCTCAGTTTTTGCGTTCTGGTTGTCTGTAGGTTTAGGCGTTATCACATTGGACTATTTTTCCTCCGACTGTCGGAGCAGATTTGCCGCCCGCACCTTTTGGGAAGGAATCTGATATGCTGGAGGGAAATAATTTTCCTTCAACATTGTAGGAGAGAGGGCAAACGCAGAGTATGGGATCCAATATATTTTACGTTTCGCCCAGCAGCAGGGCTTCTTCAGAAATAACACAGTTGAGAAACATCTTACTCCTTATATAGCCCGAGCTTGCGGGGAGAAACAAACATAAAAATGGTGTACACACAATTTGCGTAACGTAAAATATATTGGATCCCATACTCTGCGTTTGCCCTCTCTCCTACAGTGCTGTTGCAGTCGTTGCTGCTTTTACTCATCTTTCCTTCAACAAATCAAATGACATTCTATGTAATTTCGTTGAGAAGAAAAAAATAATTTGCCACAGTGATTTGACGGCGGAAAAAGTTCTGGAGGTGGGCGCTACCGTCGATTAATTGGAGGTTGGAGGAAAATAGCTTAGTGTGATAACCCTTTAAGAGAGTCAGAGTACGTTTGGTAGCTTCCGGACGCATCATAGACTCTTCGCCGTCCGCCGTGGATGGTACGACATCGTGCATTCCTGGCAAGAACGCGCCGTCCTTCACAGAACTTTTCCCGTGATTTAATAATACACGACTTTTGGTCGTGTCCTTGTCCCTTATTCGGCTCTTGGTAGCCGCTTTTGACGCTCAGGACCGTTTTATTATTTTCTTCCACTATTTGCACATTAAGAGAAAAATGAAAGAGGCATTATCAGAAGTCTAAAAATTTGCGAGACCAGTAGTTGGATCTTTCATGTCAAGAGTTAGTTTTGATGACCGACTTAATGAACTGAGTCTACTACTTCTTAAACAGTAGTTATTTGGGAGCACTACATGCGTGGGTAGCCACAGCAGTAGTCGACCTGTGTGAACGTGCCAATACATCGTACATACATTTCACGCCGTGGACGACACGACGTCGTGTCGGATATGAAAGGGTGCCGGGGCGACCACGGCGGTCGTAAATGACGTGTTGCCGTGGTCGACGCGTGTGAACACACGGATACCATAAGGACGTGCCATTCACTATGAACCGCGGAAAGTTGATGCGACTGTGGCTGAAGTATGAATATGTCAACTGTTATTCATTTGTTACTCACAGGAGATATACAATGCAAAAAGATCTTTAGCGATAATTTTGTTCAGATGATAAATCAACAATGATAATAATTATCTTATTTAGCAGCATAGAATAGATTACGGCCATCAAAGAGTAATATGAATTTGCTTTTTTTAATGCTATTTTTACTGCAAACATGAAAGACAAAAGTCTACTGTCCACGCTTTGATTATTGTACCGTATATCTCTAAGTGCAACTTGTATATCTATGTTTATCTTATCTCCACTGAAAAAGCAAAAACGTAGCAGTAGTAATGACGCAACAGTTAACCTTGAAAACACTAGCGAGAGTATTATTTCTATCAAAACGTATTTCCGTGTTTGCGTCATCTTATTCCGTAGCTGCTTGAGAAGTTTGTCTTTGATTCCATTACTCGCAGAACGGTAGAATAAAAAAAAGTGCCACCCGATAGTGTGACGTCATCGGCGCCACCAACGTCATCAACAAGTTCGGTGACCCTATCTGCCTCTCCCGGAGTCCTGCTCGCGAGTCGACAGACACGTGTTTAAAGTGATGTGTGAACGTGTGAACGGGGTATTTGGTTGTCGAACACGTTGGTTAAACCCCAAATACCCCGTTCACACGTTCACACATCACTTTAAACACGTGTCTGTCGAACCGTGTTCGACGAACCGTTTGACCGTATAAACGCCCTCTTAGGTCCTCACAACTCGAGATTGTTCTTCCAGGTGCCGGGAGGAAATGCAGTGAATCAACCCCTGCCACACCTGAAAGTACTTTTTCCCTCTTAAAGTACCTTTTGCTAGATGCGATTGTTAGCTTACCACAGCCAATGACGGGTGAGTGACGCGCCTCCTACTACCTGGCATCCTATCTGGATAAGCGCGTTGGTAGGTTCGGTTAAAATGATCAGCCGCGTAATTTGCAGCTCGAAGCATAAGAGCCCAGTTCAGAAACAAAAAATTAGTGCTCTAGACGATGGTTTGACGATTATCATTGAGCCATGAACGATCACCGTTGAGCGATAATTAATCTAACCAAGTAAAACGTATTCTGGCTGTCGTCGCGCTGTTTTGTTCGTCTTTGTGGAAACTTCTTGGAAAGGAAGTGTTTGATTATAGGGATCGCTTAGCAAATTGGCTTTACACCGAATACTTCATAGCGCTGGCTTTGCAGTCAAAGAATTAGAGGAGGGAAACATAAAATGATATCTGAAGGAACAAAACTACAAAAAGAAAAAAATATATACAGGTGTTCGTGCAATGGAAAATATTTTTTTTTTTTTTTTGTGAAAAATTTAGGCTTACCACACCACAATCAACTTTAGGGGCCCGTCCAAGATGGTGGTAGTTCCTCGAGAGATTCTTCAACGGCTATTGACGATTTATGCATTTATTCTGTCTGTCGCCAAAGGAGACTTTGGCCAGCAGAAGGATGACACTCGTTGTAAAAATTCCGTTCTGGCTGCCGCCAGGTGATTTTATTATAAAAATATGTGCAGCGACAGTGTCCGCTTCTCCTCTTATGTATCACTGTTGTGCATTTGCCAACAAGTCCCGCCGACTCTCCCGAGTTCAATTATGGATACCTTGACTTTCGCTGATGATTGTTTCATATACTTTTCTAAATATGATTTGTCTAATAATATATGGGAGGCCTTCCTTTTTCATGTATTTTTCTAACCACATTTTGTCTAATAACCGAAAGACTTTTTTCATAAGTTTAACTGCGCCATTGTGACAGCATCATCGATCAAATTCACGTCCTTAAACTTAGAAGAATGAATTGTACATTTGTTGATGTTTGTACAGCTATGCCCGTGTATTAAGGAACATTGTTCCTTGGTCCTATCATGACCTCCTATTTTCCTTTTTATCAACCCAACACGGCGAAAGACTTCCTTCAGCTGAAGAGAATACCCTAAAGTAAAAAAGAAAGAAGGATATAATGATGATGGACAACACCTACAGGATAACAATCACGAGCAACGCTTCCAAAGGCACGACCTTTCCCCGTGGAGGTTTTGTGCACTTGCGCGAATTGCTATCATTTGCAGACAGAAGACTGTCGCCGATTACACCCCCTCCCTCTCCACCCCTCCTCCCCCAAGTGGATTTCCTGCTTAGATTTACTGGAATGACCTCTGACCTCGGGGAAGAACAAGGAGGGGTTGATCACGGGGGATATCATCATGGGCGAATACACGGAACCGTTGGTGGATCTTTAAGATAGATCAAACATATCACCCGTTAAGCCCAGCTGAGTCCCCTGTTGTTTAGAAATGACCCACAAGTTGTTTGTGTACTATGGATTCGTGCCTGAAAAAGTGCGATGAACTTGATGTCCCCTGGGGTATGCAACCATAAACAAAGATGCTCCTCTCCACCTAGGACTAAAATCCATTTCTATTGATGATTCCAACAACAACAAGTTAAACGTATAGAAAAAGGAACACATTCGGGGCCAAACTTTCTACTCTTTTTTTTTCTGGGAGAAAAACACGACAGAGACGATTTGAATTCAATAGACCCAGAGAGTGACGCCCGTGAGGGAACACAGCCTTAAATCCCCGTAAACCAACAAAGAAGGATATCATACTTAGCCACCTCATAGAGAGGGTAACGGCTGAATACACACACACTCACACACACACACACACACACACACACACACACACACACTCACACACACACACACACACACACACACACACACACACACACACACACACACACACACACATATATATATATATATATATATATATATATATATATATATATATATATATATATATATATATATATATATATTTGTGTATATATATATATATATATACATATATATATATATATATATATATGTGTGTGTGTGTGTGTGTGTGTGTGTGTGTGTGTGTGTGTGTGTGTGTGTGTGTGTGTGTGTGTGTGTGTGTGTGTGTGTGTGTGTGTAAGAAGATATGGAATCTGGGATCCATGTTGAAGGGGAGAAGCGTAGACTCAAAGTGGGAGGTTTATTGCCCGACGTTTCGGTCCTAGGCCTAGGACCGTCTTCAGGGGTGTGAAGATATGCAGTGGTCAAAGAGCTAGTATATCAAAGTATATCAAGCTCTTTGACCACTGTATCCTTCACACCCATGAAGACGGTCCTAGGACGAGGACCGAAACGTCGGGCATTAAACCTCCCATTTTCAGTCTGGTGTTTACGCTTCTACCCTTCAATATATATATATACATATATATATATATATATATATATATGTATATATATATATATATGCATATATATGTATATATATACATACAGATACACACACACACACATATATATGTATATATATGTGTGTGTGTGTACATATACATATAGATGTACACATCTACACACACACACACACACACACACACACACACACACACACACACACACACACACACACACACACACATATATATATATATATATATATACATATATATATATATGCATATATATACATATATATATATATATATATACATATATATACTTATATATATACATATATATATAAATATATATATATATATATGTACATTTATATATATATATACATATATATATATATATATATATATATATATATATATATGTGTGTGTGTGTGTGTGTGTGTGTGTGTATCTATATATTTACATATATATTCATATATATGTACATATATCTATATATATATATATATATATATATATTTATAAATATTTTATATATATATATATATATATATATATATATATATATATATATATATATATATATATATATATATATCTATATCATGAATCCCTTAACCCCCCGGGGTCGTAGGGGCACTGCATCGATGAACAATTCACCAGTGACCTCCATCTTTCACGGTCGTGGGCAAGGGCCTGGGTCTCTGGAAAGTTCTTCCCTGTCCATTCTGTGATATTGTCAACCCACTTCTTCCTCTGCCTGCCTCGTCTCCTCTTTCCCGGAACTGTCCCTTGGAGGATAGTTTTTGTTAGTCCGCTGGACCGTGTCACATGTCCATACCACTTCAGCTTTCTCTTCTTCACTGTGGTCAGGAGGTCTTTATAGTGCTTCACATGCTGTGAGATCATCTTGCGCACTTCTTCGTTTGTGATGTGATCTATGTATGAGATGCCAAGGAGTCTCCTGAAACACCTCATTTCCATTGCCTGGGTATTTCTCTGCAGTTCTGCTGTCAGCGTCCATGTCTCACATGCGTACAGGAAGATGGACAGGACTAATGCATGGAGTAGCTTCAGCTTTGACTGGAGACAGATGTTCTTATCTCTCCATATGGGTTTCAGCTTTGCAAGTGTTGTTGCCGTCTGTGCTGCTCTTGCTAGAACTTCAATCTTTGATCCTTCTTCGTTGTGTATGGCTCCAAGGTACTTGAACCGAGTCACAGTCTCGAGTTCTTGTCCGTTGACTGTGATCTTTCTTTCGATTGGTGTTGCGCTGTTTGTCATCAACTTTGTCTTCTCGGCACTGATCTTCATTCCAAATCTGGATGATGTTCTGTCCAGACGGTTCACCAAGGTCACGAGTTCTTTTTCGTCTCCAGCCAACCCATCGATGTCGTCGGCGAACCGCAAGTTTGTGATGGTCCGGCCTCCAATGCTGATTGTGCCATGATGATCTTCTAGGGCTTCAGTCATTATGCGTTCAAGGAAGATGTTGAACAAGGTTGGTGATAGCAGACATCCCTGTCGGACCCCTACCGACGTATGGAACCAGTCTCCCATGGTGCCTTTTACAAGTACTGCACTGCTGGCCTTTGTGTATAGTTGCTTGATGGTGTTGATAAGCTTCTGGCCCATGTTGTATTTCTTCATTTTATGTATATATATATATATATATATATATATATATATATATATGTATATATATACATATATATATATATATGCATATATATATCTATATATATGTATATGTATATATATGTACATATATACATATATATATATATATATATATATACATGTATATATATATACATATATATATATATATACTCTGTATATATATATATATATACATATATATATATATCTATATATATATATATATATCAGGCCCCTCCATAGATAAAACACTACTAATTCTGTCAAAGAAGTTATGTTCTAGTCGTATTCATTTGCTTGTCTGTTTGTAGTTTTGTCTGCTGACAGTTTTATGAAGAATATGTCGGTCAAGTTCATTCGAATTTACACATGGCCATGCGACGTTATGGTGCGTTACACGTGACCCAAGTGTGACATCATGGACTATACGCGTTCTTTAATCAAGTCATGAATCTTTTACAAATAATGAGACGCTTGAGACTTCGTTAAGGAATTGTTGTTGTTGTTGTTGTTGTTGTTGTTGTTGTTGTTGTTGTTGTTGTTGTTGCTGTTAATGTAAAATGGGCTGAGTTTACCAGCGTTTCCATTCTTTCGGAATATCTAGCGCCACTGTCGTATATGCAATATGTATGTATGTATGTTGTATGTATGTATGTATGCATGTATGTATGTATGTATGTATGTATGTATGTATGTATGCATGTATGTGTGTATGTATGTATGTATGTATATATGTATTTATGTATGTATGTATGTATGTATGTGTGTATGTAAGCATGTGTGTATGTATGTAAGTATGTATGTGTATATGTATGTATGCACGCATATATATATATATATATATATATATATATGTATACATATATATATATATATACATATATATATATGTTTATCATCATCATCATCATCATCATCATCATCATCATCATCATCATCATCATCATCATCATCATCATCATCATCATCATCATCATCATTATCATGATCATCATCATCATCATCAATATAATCATAAATTATTTTTCTCCTTTTCATTCCATTGCATTGTGTTTTGTTGTGTTCATGATGCCCTCTACTCCCAAGAAAAACTGACCTACTCTCCCTCTTCCTCCTCCCACAGGGGCCACTGTGGGAGTCGTACGCCGCCGATGTCTTGGCACTGACCGTGGCGGTCCGGCTGCGTCTCCCTCTCCGTCGTCGTCTCCCACGTGAGAAAGCGAGAGCATCGCTTCATTTGGCGTCGCTTCGCCTCGCCTAGCATCGCAAAGGAAGGATGCTGGTCACGCATAACTCACGAGGTTAACTTGTAAAGGAGCCTCGTCAACACAAGCCTTGTGTGTACATTTGTGTGCGCGGGAGTCGTGTGCGTGTAGGTGGTGGTAACGGAACGTTCGTGTGTACATAAGAGATTCGCGCTCACTGGATCCAAGTCGCTTCGTCCAAGTTTGTTCCAGAGGCCACGGCAACGTCGGACATCGCCACTATGAAGGTACGTGGGTTGAACAGTGATCGTACCCATACCTTTGACTGCCACGGTCGACTTGTATGTTTTATATTACTTTGTCGGCTTCCGATTTTATTTAGTTGAGGACTCTCCATCCCCCATCCCATCCCACACATCCCCGCAATCCAAGGATTCAACCTAGAAGTACTCTTAACTGATCAGTGTTGAGTGTGTTTCCATTAATTCTTTGGATATTCAGTTAAACTTATGTATTACGCAAAGGATTCTACTCACTGAGGGAGGTCCTTCAGGCACTCAAAGAAAGAGATGCGATGCAAAAAAAAAAAAATGCTTCTTGGTATCTCTATTTACAGATAAACCTTCTTCGGGTTTTCTTGGTTTATTTACCATGGACTTGTTGATTGAATATAATCTCCCAAGGGGGAATGTCTCCCCTACCGATATTAAGGGATAGTATCTCCCCTAGCCTCCACTGCTCTGGCGAACGCAGTCGCCCGTTATAAATGAGAATAAGCCTAGCTAAGCATGTTTGGTGTAGGTTTTTAGATATATCTTACATATATGTGTGTTCGTTGCATTACATTGGGTCTAGTATTAAGTACTTTATTTATATTCGTTGATGTGTCATGAAATGGTGTATGTATTGGAGTTACAATAATGTAGCTTGGTAGGTATAAGGAAATGTTAATGAGCTGTCTGGTGACATAAGGTACTTGTGTCGGTTCGTTGGACGATGGCGTGATGTACGTTGTTGTGATGAATTGCATTGTCTGAGTCAGATGGAAATGTGCAGGTCATCAAGATTGGAGGTAGTGCTAAAGGTTAGTGCCTTCTTGTACGTGTGTGGACTATGTGTCATGGCGTGTGATATATTGCAATGGTTAGTAATGGTAGGATACACGACACCGCAACCAGTTGCATTGCAACTGACACATTTGTTTCTTTATACCCCCTCACATCAAGGCAACCACAGTTTCAGTCGCCTCGATGTGAGGGGTTCTAAAAAAACCAACATGTCAGTCGCAATGCAACTGGTTGCGGCGTCGCAAGCAGCTGGTTTCATGCAACTGGTTGCGCTGGCATGCGAGCTGCCTGGGGGTGTGCCACCGTCGTGGTGTAAGCATTACGCCCGTGATCTTCTTGGCAGTGGCATGCAGTGTTTACTTTGTATACTGTTATCTCGACCCTCGTGTTCGTCCCTGTGTTGACACCTGAAAGAATGCGCCGAGTGTGACGACCCACGTCCCATTACTGTCCACCTGCTCACTTGCCCACTTGCTCACATAGCCCCACATGCTCACCTGCTCACATACCCCCACCTGGTCACATGCCCACATGCCTACGTGCTCACATACCCCGCCTGCTCATGTACCCTTCTACTCACATACCCCCACCTGCTCACATGCCGCATCTCCTCACCTGCCCACCTGTGCGCTTGCCCAATTGCTCACCTGCCCACTTGCCCAGTCGTCCTCTGCTCTGTCATCTTCAGCACAAAGTAGTCCAAAGACCAGTCGATTTCTTCTCCCACCCCTTTTCACTCTTCCTCCTTCCTCTTTCCCTCCTTTTCCTCTCCATCCTATATTCACTTCTATTTCTCCTCCTACTCCTCCCACTTTGCCTTCTCTTTTTTCCTTTTTCATCTACTCTTATTCATACCTCTCCTCCTCCTCCTCCTCCTCCTCCTCCTCCTCATCATCATCATTATCATCATCATCATCGCATTTTCAGTTCTGTTCCAGCTACGCCTCCTCTTTCGTCTTCTCTTTCTTTTCTACAATCTGTTTGTACTCCTGCTCCCCCTCCTCACCCTACCTCAGCTTCTACTCCTCCTCCTCCTCCTCCTCCTGTTCCTCCTTCTATTCCTCCTCCTCCTTCTTTTACTCCTTCTCCTCCACCTTCTTCTTCGCTTCTTCCACTGCCTCCTCCACTATGCCGTTCTCTTTCTTTTCCCTCCTACTCTTCTCTCTCTTTCTCCTCTTCTCTCTTTTTCTACCTTTTAATTGTTATTTTTTTCACTTCCTCTGTTTCCCCCCTCCCCCCACACATCTCCCTTCCTCTCACCCCCTCACCCCTTTTGTTTTCCACATCCTTTTTATCCATTCTCCACTCTCTATCCATCCTCCTCTCTTGTCCCCCTCTTTTGTCCTCCAATTTTCCTTTTCACTTTTTCGTTATCTTTTCATCTATCCCTCCTTTACTTCTCTTCTCTTTTTTCTCTTCTCTTCTCTTCTCTTCTTCTCTTCTCTTCACTTCTCTTCTCTTCTCTTCACTTCTCTTCTCTTCTTTCTCTTCTTTTCTCTTCACTTCTCTTCACTTCTCTTCTCTTTTCTTCTCTTCTCTTCCTTTTCTTCGTCCTTTCTATACCGTGTCTTCCCTCCTCCTTCTCCCTGCCTTCCTTCCCTCTCCTCCCCCGCTAGTGAATTCCTCCTTCCTCCATCCTTCTCCTCCTCCTTCCCATGACCCTGCCTTCTTTCCCCCCCTTCCCCTCCCCCTCCCCTCCCTCTAGGCCGTCAGGATAAGCAAACACAAAAGGCCAGGGTCGGTGGTGGTGTTGGGGAGGAGGAGTAGGAGGAAGAGGTGGAGGAGGAGGAGGAGGAGGAGGAGGGGGAGGAGGAGGAGGGGGAAGAGGAGGAGGAGGAGGAGGAGGAGGAGGGGAGGAGGAGGAGGAGGAGGGGAGGAGGAGGAGGAGGAGGGGAGGAGGAGGAGGAGGAGGGGAGGAGGAGGAGGAGGAGGAGGAGGAGGAGGAGGAGGAGGAGGAGGAAGATGTGGAGAAGAAAGAAGTTGGTGGGAATTCCCCCTTCATCTTCCTCCTTCTCCTCCTCCTCCTCTCCCTCTTCTCCTTTCTTTTGTCTCCTGCCTTTCCTCGTTTCTCCTCTCGTTTTCCACCTTTCCTCTCCTCCATCGGCTCTCTCTACCTCCTTCCTGTCTATCCTCTCCCTTTCTCTCTTCCTTGTATGGTTGTCAGCATGACGTTTTGCAATTGGGCAGAGAAGGGCACAAAACGGGAATCTTACGCCATTTGCCTTTTGCCCCCACAGTCTTCTTTAACAGACCAATTTCTTTAAACTGGAACACTGTGCACGTTTACAAATATCTTTGCACTACAGAGCTCGTGAATTAGACAACCGGTTATTTGAATAACTTTCGACACAAATGCATCACTTATTTGCAATGCGTTCAACTAATCAAAAACGGTTTAGTCACTGTACGAAAGAGTGAATAATATGATTTTCTTTTTAATCTTTCTAAAAGAATCTTGGGTGACTTCTTAAGTCTCAAAAAAAAAAATGTAGTATCAAGGAGAAAGACAAAGAAACAATGAAGGACAGTTAAATATGCAAAAATAAATAAATAAAAGAGTAAATAAAATAAAATGAAATAAATAAGATAAAATAAGTTGATTAACACACACAAGTACTCGGTAGCATTTCCCAACGCTTTTTTTTTTCTTGTAATGGTGGACATCAGAGATGCAATAGTTTCTCATTCCATCTAGTCAGTAATGTCGAGGTTCCACAAGCCCTATACTCTATTTAAAGCCACAACCAATCCATCACTCCCCACAAAAAAAAGATAGAATAAAATGAAATAAGATAAATAAATAGATAGATAAATAAATTATCACATACACTTTATATCTTTCAAGCAACCACCGTGGTGAGATCTTAAGGCTGTATCGTTACCCAGAGGACAGGCCAGGGGTCCTGCAGTATATCATTATTGCTAAACCCAAACTCAGCGCAGATGATGCGTTGTTGTGGTGAGTTGGGGTTTCGTACTTGCTTCGTACAACGTGGGCCGGGGTTCGATTCCAGTAAGTACTGGTAATCATTTCTTGCTCTTTGTTTACTCCAAGCACGCTGGACTAAGGTTGACGTCTTCAATCGCTGCAAATCACTTCTTGGCACATTTCCTAAGAGGCCAGTGACCCCAAATGGTGTCTTAAATGTTAACAGTCTGAGCACTGCGCCTTCTACTAGAATCAGGGCCTTTCTTAGAGGTTCCCTAGAATTCTCTCTCGTGTTCGCTGCGAGGCAGTAAACTAGTTGGGGAAAAGCCTAACTGGCAACACAGAGTGATCATGGAAGACCCCACAATCAACCTCCTTCACTCCAACACCCGTGATGCTGTCGTCGCAACATAACATTAGAACAAAAGAACAACAGCCCTCCCCGTTTCACTAGTCCTGATTCTCTCTCCCTCTCTCTCTCATCAAGATTAGCAAGAAATTCTCATTTAGTTATGCATGGAAGGGCTGTCAGAGTGATGGATTAAACGAGACTTTAGGGACGAAAATTAGAGGGACGCGGGGAAAGCCGATGACGAGCCACGAGGAGGGCAGGAGGTGCGAAAACGGGTGAAGCTACGCGGACGACGCGACGACAGGGAGCGGCGCGGCGCGGCGAGCGAGAGTCGTTATGGGCGTCTGGGTGAGCAGCGGAACAGGACCTGGCCTTTGCAACAAGTTGGGGCACAGATACCAAGGTGAAGAGAGAGAGAGAGAGAGAGAGAGAGAGAGAGAGAGAGAGAGAGAGAGAGAGAGAGAGAGAGAGAGAGAGAGAGAGAGAGAGAGAGAGAGAGAGAAAGAGAGAGAGAGAGAGAGAGAGAGAGAGAGACAGACAGACAGACAGATAGGGAAATAAACAGATAGACAGGCATATAGACAGACAGGTAGAAAGAGAGAGAGAGAGAGAGAGAGAGAGAGAGAGAGAGAGAGAGAGAGAGAGAGAGAGAGAGAGAGAGAGAGAGAGAGAGAGAGAGAGAGAGAGAGAGAGAGAGAGAGAGGGAGAGAGAGAAGCAAAAAGACAGACAGATAGACAGACAGGTAGACACATAGACAGACAGACAGAAAAATAGACAGACAAACAGACAGACAAGCATACAGATAGGGAAACAAACAGATAGGCAGACATATAAACAGACAGATAGAAAGACAGGCAGAAAGACTGTGTGACAGACAGGCAGGCAGAAAGAGAGGCGTGACGGGGGCCCTAGACTCAACTATGAAAAGAATTCCGAAAATTGGACGAAAAAAAGGTGCGGCGTCCACACTCCCTCCCATACGTTCTAGAGTCTAGAGCAGCGTTTCTCAACCAGGTCCCCGGAACCCAAAGGTTCCGCAAAAGGTCCCTAAGGGTTCCGCGAGAACAAGTGAGATAAGCTAATGCACTTTTGATTTTTTATTTAATCTCATATACATAATATAATTAAACGCGCACGACATATTCTTGGTTATTGTAATAATGTAATATAGACATCATCCTATCTAACTTATTATTACGATGAAAATGAAATGAGAAAGATATGGTATATGCGTTTTTTTTGTTTTGTTTTTTTGCGCAGGGGTTCCTTGAGACATGCAATTTATTTTAAAGGTTACGCAAGGGTAAAAAGGTTGAGAAACGCTTGTCTAGAGAGTTCTGCTATGCTAGACTCCGCAACCAGCTCTGTCCTCACAAGACGGAACTACTTTGTAGTACCCACGCTCAGTACACCTCGCTGTCTTGCCCAAAGATGCACCACCCAATTGGTGTTCTCATCTCTACATTAGTTTCCTTTGCTTTGGTGTGAAATATGTTATTTGTGGACCACGAGTGGTCATAGAGAGTAATTCTGAGCGTAGATTTATAACCAATTGAAATGTCTGATTTAAAGTGCAGAAGTATGAAATAAACATTTGCAGGGATAAGTAAAATATGAAGCTCAAAGACGTTGCATCTCAGTGATGCAAATGTTTCGGTCTTGTTTGGGAAGTTGATTGGGTGTCAAGAGTTCATTTTTAAAGATAAATAAATAATGAAAATAGTTGCCACACTGTTTTAATTAATTTCTGTAACAAGGCCATAAAAACATCCAGGTTTCATTAATTTTAACTCTAAACGAGAACGATAGGACTTTATAGTACTTTACATATAGTACTTTGACTCGACTGTTAGTTCCAATACACTCTTGCATAATGAATTTTTTCCCTATTCAACGAAAAGCTCACTGCTACATTTCATAGCCATGCTTATTTATAGAGCAGTGTAGATTTTTATACACCCTTCTACACTCCTCTGTACATCACATCAAAGTTATGAACAATTGCTGTATCATCAGTCATCCACTGCGCTATTTTGCTTTGTGTAGTAGGGATGAGATATTACTATTACAATCATTACTGATTGTGGGTTTAAAGTCACAAACTCCCCTTTATTGGAAGGCTAGGACAGTGCCTTTCAGAGAGAACTTTGTAGCTTGGAATTTAATGAACCTTGCCCTTGGTTCAACTTCGCCGGTGGCAGGATTCGAACCACCATCCCCTCGACCTTCACCGCAAGTAACGACGCCCTAACCCGCTCAGACAACGAGCTTCCATTCCATCATTACTACTGTTGAATTAAATTGCTTTCCAGACTATCTTCATTTTCTTGCGCTGATATATAAAGTAGAATTATAAAGATATATAAAGTAGAATTGCGTCACTTTATGGCCAGTTTTATAGTCTGAGATTTATTAATCCAGCTCCTAAATACTTTTCTTTAAAACATTTGCACACCAATTGTCTCCCTTCTTCTTATATCATCATGTTCACGGTTGATGCAAGGTTTAGGGCCGCGAGAAGTAGAAGTACTTTATCATACATAATTGCTATCCTGTTGCGGTGATGTTCCAGGCTCCTGTGTCCGGCTTGCATCTTCCATTCAGTATTCAGTTGGGTGCACGCTTGCGGAATGTACAACGCTTTGTGCAAATCCCCCGGCTTCGGTTCAAACGCATAACCTTACGTCTCTAATAGCTTAAACGAGCTGGGGTGGGCCTTGGATGGAACGGTGCATCCGGCACCGATGGAATGTCAAGCTAGATAGGGTTGCAGCGCCATACGCATTCGGAGAGATCCCGAAACATCGTACCTGGCGCCTCCGGCCAGGTGAGGTTGGGTTAGACTAGGTGAGGTATCGTTTGGTGTGTTTGTGCATCGACACTACACCACATTCCACTTTTGTTTGAACTTCGTGTTTTGCTTTTATGTATCTCTATCTGTTTATGTATATGCTTATTTATTTATTTATTTATCTATTTATTTCTTACCTATTCATTTATCTTTTTATCAATTTATCTGTTTATTTATCTATTTATTAAATAATTGATCTATTTGTTTATTGATTTTATTTATCTTATTCTTTATCTATTCATCTATTTTTTATTTATCTATTTATCTATGTATTTATTTATTTGTTTATATATATATATATATATATATATATACATATATATATATATATTCATTTATATATTTACTTATTTATCTATTTATATTTTCAATCTATTTATAAGTCATGTCACCTTTGGTTTCTCCAAAACTGAATAAAATCGCCTGAATTCAACATAAACTAAATGATTAAACAAACCACTTGGGAAGAAAGGGATCAGTTGTTGTTGTCTATATATTGAATCCTCGTACTGAAGGCGATAATGACTATGATACAAAATAGTTTATTAATATAGCCCAAGTTTAATGCAAAGGATAGATGGAGCTACTCTCAGATGACCTCAGTTGACGTGTCGATCTACGAGTTAACTCTTGATCGAGTTAACTCTTGATCTTGATCGAAATATGCTGTGTCGCGAAAGACCGCGTTCCAAGTAGGCGTTGGTTATAGGTCGTTTTAATAACTATTTCACTCACTTTTTAGAATAGGCTTGGTTAGGTAACCATGCGCCTTAAGTAAAATAATTTTGTGAGGATTCTGATGTGGCTGTATGGAAGATTGAGTCTACGATAATTTTTGAGATATTACGATGCTAGGTAGACGGAACCAAGAATTCGTATAAATTTTGAATAAAGAAAATGTTAAAAGACGAAATGATTTGTTTTGTTTGTCGTTATCTGTAAATTATCAAAATCCATATTACATGAAGAAGTTATAATTGGCATATATCCTTGAATAACGAAAAGACGACGATAAAGATTTTTTTTTTTAATATCAGTTTTGTCGTCAGTCAAGGGATTGTGTGCAAAGTTGGCCAACCTGGTAACCAATCATTACCAACTGACAGGCTTCTGGTGTATACTCAGGACGTGCGAAAAACTATAATTTAAAAACCACATTATAAATGGCCGGGGCAAACAGGTTCATATATTTACCTTTACTCTGACAGCCTACCTTACGTAAGGACCAACCTTACGTAAGGGCCTACCTTATATAACCCATATAGAGCGTCGTCTAGTTCGGACCGCGTGGATGCGTGTAAGAATTTTCAACACCTTTACCCTGACCCCTGTAACTATGTGGATTATGACAATTACAAAATCCGCAGCTGAGAGAGCTTTCGATCATACTCATTTGAGTTTTGTCATTTATTGCATCATATAATCAGCAGTAAAACTAAACAAACGATTTGCTATACCTGACCGAATATTAGTAAATGTTATATTTCCACCGCGACCCACTGGGCACACCTTTCAAACGACATGACGTCATATTCTTTCTCCAGAGCTGAGATTCTCAGCCTTTTTCCTCATGTATCACATACTTATGTATTGCTGTTCCTTGAACTATCGAAAGTCACTTCAACACTGAATAAGATATTAAACATTCACTAACTGTCACTAATGTTCATGAACATAGGTTGTGAGTGATGGTTCCTGCCGCACATAGGCTCATCGCGTTTCTCTTAAACCCAGTCAATGTCCGGCAATTTCATTCAGCTAAAATGTAGACTAAAAGGCAACACATGGTCTCGATTAATCAAGACA
>NC_134782.1:10036174-10039400 GCF_046742065.1 Oratosquilla oratoria
ATATATATATATATATATATTTAGCTCCTGAAGGTGGGGTTGACAAAGACTGTTGTGATTTTGTCCCGTACAAGATACCGACTGCATAAGTTTCTTGCATTCACTACTTTAAGGAACTGGAGTCTTGCATCATTCTGGTATGACTGGAGACTCTACTCAAAAAATAATACTAATCACTTTTAACTTCTACTCTCCCTCATTTCTGGTGCAACCCTCATTCAATTTTTCTTTTATGATTCCACCTCTTCGGCACGATGCTGTCCACGGGGATAGAGGCGCTAGTGAACTGTCGGGAACAAAATAGAAACGATTTTACCGTGAGGTTAATCCATTTGCTGTGGTGACGTCATTCCTAGACTTATGCTCTGGTAGCTGACATCCTGGCGGTTTCAGCCAGCTGAGACTTGGCGCCGTCTCACTGGACTCAGATTCCGTCTAGGCGAAAGTCCGCATCTTCGCCAAAGTGAAATAATGAATCGTTTGGTGGCCCGTAAAGGGACTTCGCCTGAGTCGAATAAGAGAGTATAGCGGCAGCCAGAATCAACGTGTAAAACAACGACACTTGTACATGGACATGGACATGTATTTTATTTGTTATTTACATTATTATAGTTTTTATCTATTGTTTTATTATTATGATTTTTTTTCTCGCATCCGACCTAGATATGGATCAAAAGGTCTCCTGTCGGCATGCTCCGCCTTTGTAATCCTTTGTAATCCTTTGATCGGAATGGGTTTTTAATGATTCCCCGAAAAAAGGTGCAGGGTGGATAGGAATGTCTCAGCTGAATAAATCTATTTTTATTTAATTCCTGTGCTGCGATGGTTCTCTTCAAGATATTCTCTTCTTCGAATAAAAGCCAGACGATTTTCTTCATTCAGATCCAGGGGCCCTTTACTGAAAGGGTTATCTGTTTGCTACCTACTTGAATATCCTTAGTCTCTTTAATGGTGTGATTATGGCTAATGTCGGGTAATTTCACTCAGATTAAGCCTTACTCGAGAGCTGCGGTTCTCTTTCGGTGGTCTACGAACCGTTGAGGGAAGGGAGTGCACAGAATTCCCAAAATAAGGTCACAAACCAAAAACTAGTGGGAGTTAGTAGATATCCGACCAAAATAGTCTCAAGTAGGTTAAAGAACAGCACTACATAAGTCTGAGAAACACGAGAGAAAAAAGTGAGAACACATCTTCTAAAGAAAACACTCAAGAGTACGAGATTCAAATCATAAATCCGACGATTCCATCCATTGCGTCAGAAAGCACGAGGACAGAACGAGACGGGAGCTGTGGAAGGTCTATTTCACGAGGTCGGTTTCCTGCCGTGTCGTTCCGAAAGGAAATAGCTGTACTTCCTCGCTGACGTCCTGTACGGGACGCGCTGAGGGAAATAGCTGTACTTCCCCGCTGACGTCCTGTACGGGACGCGCTGACGTTGTTTCCGATGCACCGACCGCAGCACACAATGTAAGGTTGTAATAGTTCGGATTTCTCAGTCTGTTTTCTGCCTTCTCTTTCCTTAGGTAGGTTTATGTTTTGAGGGGAAGATGTATCCTTTTATTTTCTATTATATTCACGTCAAGAGACTCGGAACTGTTTTCTCACACTCAGACAGGACGTTCCAATGTCGGAAGAGTCTCACTCTTCGAGCATCACCTGACCAAGCGAATTGACCAAGTAGTAATAAGCATGGGGATGATGCAATACGGAGGGTCGAAGGTCTATTGAGTTGGACACTGCTATCTATGAAACATAAACATCGAAACATTTCAAGTGGATTCACGCGTGTGCCCCGGTTAGGCCAAGACCTAACGGTCCTTGTACAAATGTATGATACAGAAGTAATGAACGCCGAACTCTAGGTAGCCCCATTAAATCTTCTATTATGTAGTCCAACACGAATACAGGGAGGGTGGAGACTGAGTGGAGCAGGGCGCCAGCGTCTGGAGGCGAGAAATTGGGCATATGATGGTATTAAACCCTTCCCTCTTAACACACCACCACACCTTCATCCCCACCCATGCATCGACAAAGGGTACCCAGTGCTTAACCACCTCATGTAACACCTGAAATGTAAAAAGAAAAAATTGTCAGGTGTCAAGTTGCCCCTGATTAGGTATATATGCATGGTAATGAATTGTTTTTATTTTCAAATCCCTTTGAATTGTATTAATTGGATTTCCATTCCATGTCTTAGTTTTTACTAATAGTTCTTTTTTCTCTTTGTTGTGAGTGCGTCTGCCTATTTGTCTGTGTCTCTGTTCGTGTCTGTCTGTCTACGTTCATGACTTTTCCGCTCTGCATCGACACACACACACACACACACACACACACACACACACACACACACACACACACACACACACACACACACACACACACACACACACACACACACACACACACACACACACACACACACACACACACACACACACACACACACACACACACAAGGATCGGTGGTGGTACATAATATTCCTATACATCGCTGATTGCTTGCATATGTACTAATAATGAGTACATCTATGCGGAACAACGGGGTTCCACGCCACGGCGCGGGGTCCTGGGGTCCGTCTGAACCGCGAATTGCCTTCGACGCGGGAGTGCGAGTTCCTATGGACATGATGTTCTTCTAGACTTGTCCGAGTATAAGGGTCATGCAAATAAATAAGCATAAACTCGTGTGCAACACACTCACTCGCGAAAACATGTTCGGACGTAAAGATTTATTTCATCTGAAGTAAACTATTGTATAACTGGTCAAGTCTGGTCGAGATGAGAGTCAGATGTGGTAATATGTGTGTGGTTTTGTCTGTGTGCATGCATGTAATTGTGTGTGTGTGTGTGTGTGTGTGTGTGTGTGTGTGTGTGTGTGTGTGTGTGTGTGTGTGTGTGTGTGTGTGTGTGTGTGTGTGTGTGTGTGTGTGTGTGTGTGTGTGTGTGTGTGTGTGTGTGTGTGTGTGTGTGTGTGTGTGTGTGTGTGTTGGATGTGTTTATCTAAGTGCAATGTACAAGAAACGGCCTACACCCATGAGACCCCATCTCTACACAGACATGACAGAATTAAATAGACACCAAGAAAAATGCATTTCTGCTCTTATTTAATGCTTAATGTTATTCAGATTTACCTAATATGTTATATTTACCTTCATTTATGTTTCAGTTCACATACAAAATTAATCAAGCATGCCACGAACCAAAAAGAGCAGTAGACCTATCTGAA
>NC_134782.1:10039900-10059900 GCF_046742065.1 Oratosquilla oratoria
TCAGTGAGGTTGTATTGTGGGCCAACATGAAGGTGGACTTAGTCAACGCAAAGTATCTGAAAATCTGTCAATACGCCATGCTACTGTTAATAGAGTGATCGTACAATTTACCAGAGAGGGCAAGAAGGGCACAAAACTTCATTAAGGTCTTCCCGGGCTCTCAGAAAGAACCTTGCGTTTTGTCAAAAGAAATGTCGAAGAGGATCCACGTTGAAAGGCCTCTGACAGAGCAGCACAAGCCGATGTCAGTCCCAAAACAGCTGTCAGGTATCTCCACAAGCTGGGTTACTATGGCAGAGCTGCAAAAAGGAGACCACTCCTTCGTCCAGCCAATATCAAGCGCAGAAAAGATTGGGCTGTTGAGATGGTGGAGAGACCTGTGGCCTTTTGGAGCACTGTCATTTTTTCTGATGAGTCACAATTCGCATTATTTTCTGACAGTGGAAGAGTGTGGGTCTGGAGACTCTGTAGTCAAGAGTTTGACCTCAAAAGACTGCAGCCAACAGTGAAACATGGGGGCATTTCAATAATGATGTGGGGTGCAATTTGGAGTGATGGTCGATCAGAGCTTGTGGAGTGTCAAGGAAACATCAATTCAGGCAAATATGTTTCTATATTAAAGGAAGGACTCATTACAATATTCTTCAGTGGTGGAATGAGTAAAAATGTCTTTCTATTTATGGAAGATGGAGCTCCTTGTCACACTGCTCAAGCAACATTAAATTGATTGAGACAAAATGGGATCAGAAAACTTCCATGGCCAAGTCAGTCCTCGGATATGAACCCTATTGAACACCTCTGGATCATATTAGACCGACAACTTCGCAAAAAGAACAGGAAGCCATCTTCAAAGCCCAAACTCTTATGATTACTACGGAAACATGGCAAAAAAACCTTCAGGATGATATTCGTGAACTAATCACTAGCATGGCTGGAGGGGCCCTTGCATTGAAAAAAGCAAAGGGGATGTCAACCAAGTATTAGTTGTTCACATTGTAACCATTTATAAGCACTTTAATTGTATCATTTGCTTGTTTAATAAATTAAACGATTTCTCTTGGTGTCTATTCAATTCTGTCATGTCTGTGTATGTGCCCATTGGTCAAACTTTGAATTCATTTTATGTTTATATTTGTTCTTTATTTGTAACGCTTCTTTATCCAGTCCCCTCGTTACTCTTCCATCCCTTGTTAAGAAATCTTCTATCAGTTTTGTCTATTCCTTTCATAGTTCTGAGCACGTCAATCATCATGTGAACGGCCTTGCTTTTTTCTTTGTACAATCCCTCCCCTCTGCTAGGCTAGGGACCATTTAGGTTGCCATATTAGTATTCTCTTCACTTTTATGTATTTTTTCTTCAGAAACCACGGCAATGAAACCTATCTTATACCAGTAATCTTAGGTTATTTTTTCCCTTTCATCTTTATGATCGATTCATTTCCGGTCGATTATTTCAGTGATGATATCTTTTTACTTTTATATATTCCTAACATTTTGCATTTCTTTTCCCATCAATATTAATCTGCCACGCTGAGTCCTATCGTATACACTACCTCGATCTTTCTACAGCAATCTGCAATCATCTTCATTTTTCTACTTTCTTCATGGCATTACCATGGTCTACAAATAGATTAGCGTAACCCTTTGTTCCATCCATCACGTCATTTACGTGTATCAGCAACATAACGGGTGCCACGACTGAGCCCTGAGGGACTCCGTTAGTGGCTTCCCTCCCTTCAGACATCCTGTCTTTTAGAATGTGTTCTTGTGTATTCACCCGCGCGCGTATGTGTGCAATCACATTCATCATTCCTATTCTGTTCCTGGGACACAGGAAGCCTGCCCTCTCTGAGGTCGAGTTGGTGACCTTTACCGGGTCAAGTTCCTACGTTGTTTATTTACATATGACGCGATCTGTATGGTGATCGTTCTTTGTGTAATTTTGTATATACATTACAATATATATATATATATATATATACATGTATATATACATACATATATATATAGATATATATATATACATATGCGCGCGCGCGCGCGCGCGCGCGTGTGTGTGTGTGTGTGTGTGTGTGTGTGTGTGTGTGTGTGTGTGTGTGTGTGTGTGTGTGTGTGACAAGTGTTCGTGCTAACCCCGGTTCGAATCCTTGGCCGTGCCACGTTTCAACTTCTGCATGTTGGCCTCCTTGAGTCTCTCTCGATGTTGATGGTTTAGAATTAAAGTTTATTGTGGTTGATAAAAATGTATATATGTTCAGTGGGTCCCTTTCAGTGTTGTTAGAATGCTTTCCCGCGTTCGTATACTTACCAATTGTACTATCATAGTGGAGATGGGTTGGGCGCAAAATTTCGTGTACTTGTATGTAACTCGAGCATACAAATATATAAGAAAAGTTGCGCTCAACTTGTATTTCTCTTGATGGCGTAATCGGTTAAGTCACTAACACTTGTCACATGCTAGCTCCGGTTCGAGTCCTTGGTCGTATCACCTTTCAATTTCTGCATGTTGGCCTCTCCGAGTCTCAATGTTGATGGCTTAGAATTAAAGTGTATTGTGGGTGATATATATATATATATATATATATATATACATATAATATATATATAATATATATATATATATATATATATATATATATATATATATTATACAACCTATATTCTCAAGATTATATAAAAATGATAATGTATATGTTGCATATATATTTTAGCATGTTATCATTGGGCGACTTGGACCTAGCGTAATCTTACTCTTTCCGAACTCAGCCAGAGTTTAGCGTACATAAGACGTTGTCTAGTCACACAAGTCAGTACGGATAAAACAATATGTGATATCAACATTCAGTAAGGTTGCGTTACGGAAAATGTAGATTACACAATTGTCATCTTTACAGTATCCCATAAGCGTTCCTTTCACTGGTCGATCTGTTTTCCGCATAATCGGTGCTCAGTTCAGTTACCAACTCCCGTTAGTTTCCCTCTCGATGACTGTGAACCAGGGCCACCGAAAACCTCGGCTATTACGGACAGACTTTGAAAAACCCTCAAGATCTCGCTGGTCTGTGTTTTTGTTTGTATGTCGATTTTTATTGTTTTTTTTTCTTTCTTTTTTCTCTGTTAATTTATTTATTCATTTACTGGTTTATTTATTCTAACTAATATGTTTATCTATTTATCTACTTACTCATTTATCGATTGTTATTTGGGGATGTCAGGTGGTGATGGACATGGGACTGGCTAGTGTAGGTCTTATGGTCTCTTACAGTCTCCTTCGTTCTTATGTTCTTATGTATGCAAGGGTTCGAGTCCTTGCTGCGGAGCTTATTTCTATTGTTATCTATTTATTTTTGAATTTATCAATTTCTATTTATCAATCCATCTATTTATTGATTTATTTATTTATGATTTACCTGTTTATCTACTAATATATCTAATTATCTATCTATTCATTTTAGTCATACATTTATCTCCACATTTTAGTAAAAACAGTTTTGCGTAGGAGCAGCTGTGAAGTCACGTGAGATGATCAAACACGGATTTTTTAGATAAAGTTTCAGTCTCTATGTTCCAAACACGACAGCACGGCCATTACGTATAAATAATAAAGTTGTGACTTTTTGTCCTTTAGATAATACGCGCTGATGTAATATTTTCTCTCATAACACGGCTAGCACGTCAGGTAAAATTATCATTTATCATTCCTAATAAGTATTTACAGTTCCATCTCGTACCATTTTTTTTTCCGAACAAACGTGGTAAATGGTGGGACGTGGAGTTATCTAAAAGTCTTACAAAGTATCTTGTGTTGTGATTTTTTTTTCTTTGTAAGATATGATTCCCAGGGTCACAGACTGATTAGGAAATTAAAAGACAGCAAAAAAGAAAGAAAAAAAAAAAAAAAAAAAAAAAAAAAAAAAAAAAAAAAAAAAAAAAAAAAAGGAACTTCAGTGTAATACAGTAATACTTTGTAATACTTTGGAGGGGTGTCACCGCCACACACCCTTGGTCTCAGGCTTCTCATGTCTACGTTGATGTGCACTGTATCCGACTCTCTCCTTGTGGGACGAGTTTGGAGCAAATCGGTCACCTTCGGATTTTCGGTGATATTCATGGAGATTTTTTGGATTTTGGGTCATACTGGTCACCTGCACCGATTTTACCCAGCTATGCCACCCACAGGTCGAGGGCGGCCAGGGCTGCCGTGGAGTCCAATTGGACGTCAGTCAGGCCAACGGTATGGGTGCCACGGCTCGGGTTCCGAATAGCGACTGTCATAACAGCGACTGTCAATAGAGCGACTTCACAATCGCGATTCTTTTAAAACAGCGACCATCACAACAGCGACCACATGATAGCGATTGTATTATAAGAGCGACTGTCATAACAGCGACATTATCGCATCAGCAGTCCACCAAATGTTGCTATCATTATTTTTTTTATCATTGAAAGAAAATATATTATTAAGATAATTAAAAAAAATTACTTATACATCATTTCAGGTAACAATATTTTTTGCAAATATTGTGTGAAAATGAAATGAAATTTATGAAACAAATTATCTAAATTGAAATTATACAACTTTCATATGTGGACTAAGGTAAATGGTGTTATCATTGCACAAAAAGTTGCCTAACATTGATAACATATTATAACAAGGAGTCTAGGGTTGGGTTGTTCAAAAACTAATTCTGTCGTTAGTTTATCTTGATGTTCATGATGCTTAATGTCAAGATAGATTTAACGCCAAGATAATGCAAAATTTTATTTTAAACAACCCAGTCCAGAAGTTCAACATCATTATGAGCATGCAGGAGGGGAGCGCATCGAATGTAGGATGTTTCGGCCACTGACATTTCGGCCAGAACTCTGCAGGGTAGGACGTTTCGGCCAGTCCTCCAAATGTTGCTATTATTATTTACTTGTTATTGAAAGAAAATATATTATTAAAAGAATTAAGAAATATATATATATATATATATATCATTTCAAGTGACAATATTTTTTGAACATACTATGTGAAAACGAAATTAAATTTGTGAAACAAATTATCTAAATTGAAATTATACAGTGCACCAAATTATCTAAATTAAAATCATACAACTTTCATGTGTGGACTAAGGTAAATGGTGTTATTGTTGCAGAAAAAGTTGTCCAACATTGATGACATATTATAACAAGGAGTCTAGGGTTGGGTTGTTTAAAAACTAATTCTGGCGTTAGTTTATCTTGATGTCCATGATGCTTAATGTCAAGATAGATTTAACGCCAAGACAATGTAAAAATTTGTTTGAACAACCCAGTCCAGAAGTTCGACATCATTATGAGCATGCAGGAGGGGAGCGCATCGAATGTAGGATGTTTCGGCCACTGACGTTTCGGCCAGAACTCTGCAGGGTAGGATGTTTCGGCCAGTCCTCCAAATGTTGCTATAATTATTTACTTATTATTGAAAAAAAGTATTATTAAAAGAATTAAAGAAATATATATCATTTCAAGTGACAATATTTTTGCACATACTGTGTGAAAACGAAATTAATTTTATGAAACAAATTATCTAAATTGAAATTATACATTGCACCAAATTATCTGAATTAAAATTATACAGCTTTCATGTGTGGACTAAGGTAAATGGTGTTATTGTTTCACAAAAAGTTGTCTAACATTGATAACATATCATAACAAGGAGTCTGGGTTGGGTTGTTCAAAAACTAATTCTGGCGTTAGTTTATCTTGATGTTAAAAGTCATGGTAACGCTCTGTGTTACCATGATGTTTAATGTCAAGATAGATTTAACGCCAAGATAGTGCAAAAAATTATTTTGAACAACCCAGTCCAGAAGTGCAACATCATTATGAGCATGCAGGAGGGGAGCGCATCGAATATAGGATGTTTCGGCCACAAACGTTTCGGCAACTGACGTTTCGGCAAGAACTCTGAATGGTACGACGTTTCGGCCAATCCTAAATGTTGCTATTATTATTTACTTATTATTGAAAAAAAAATATTATTAAAAAGAATTTAAAAAACCGACGTAGGACTTTTCGGCCAGTCCTCCAAATGTTGTTATTATTATTTACTTATTATTGAAAGAAAATATATCATTAAAAGAATTGAAGAAATATCATTTCAAGTGACAATATTTTTTGCACATACTGTGTGAAAACGAAATTAAATTTATGAAACAAATTATCTAAATTGAAATTATACAGTGCACCAAATTATCTAAATTAAAATTATACAGCTTTCATGTGTGGACTAAGGTAAATGGTGTTATTGTTGCACAAAAAGTTGCCTAACATTGATAACATATCATAACAAGGAGTCCTAGCGGTTGGGTTGTTCAAAAACTAATTCTGGCGTCAGTTTATCTTGATGTTAAAAGTCATGGTAACGCTCTGTGTTACCATGATGTTTAATGTCAAGATAGATTCAACGCCAAGATAGTGCAAAAAATTATTTTGAGCAACCCAGTCCAGAAGTTCAACATCATTATGAGCATGCAGGAGGGGAGCGCATCGAATATAGGATGTTTCGGCCACAAACGTTTCAGCAACTGACGTTTCGGCAAGAACTCTGCAGGGTACGACGTTTCGGCCAATCCTAAATGTTGCTATTATTATTTACTTATTATTAAAAAAATTTTTATTAAAAGAATGAAAAAACCGACGACTGAGCAACCGACCAGTAAATTCACTTCAGTGAACTTATCTCACGAAGTGAACACAAACATGTAAACACAAACAAATAAATCTGAGCGATAGAAACATAAGTCTGCGACCTTTTGAGCATATTTCATTCTGAACCTATCTCACAAAGTAAACACAACTGAACGCGTAAATACAAACACGAAAACACAAGCAATTAAAACATAAGTCTGCGACCATTCTGACCGGTCGATAGTAAAGTCGCTATTATTACAGTCGCTGTTATAATGCGGTCGCCATTAGGACAGTCGCCGTTTTGAAAGTCGCTCACCTGATTGCGTCGCCCTTATGAAGTCGCTATTATGACTGTCGCTGTTTTGACAGTCGCTATCCGGCCCGGATCCCGGGTGCCACAGGCCTAAAACGTGATTACTGGTGAAAAGGCCCAAATTTGGAGGGGTGTCACCACCACACCCTTGGTCTTAGGCTTCTCATGTCTACCTTGATATGCACTGTATCTGACTCTCTTTGTGTGAGACAAGTTTGGACCAAATCGGTCCCCTTCGGATTTTCGGTCATTTTTGGGTCATTATGGTCACCTGCACCGATTTACCTGCTATGACACCCACAGGTCTTAAAATTCATATGACCAAAAAAATAATCGATTTTTCTTTCTTTATCTATTCTCCTTACTGACCGAAAGATCTCTTGTCATATATATTATCTCGCCGTTGTATTTCATTGAATTTTGTTTTAATTGGGCCATGAAGCTCATAAAGCCGAACCTGATGTTATCACACTATAATCTTATCTTTATACCTTACTAGCCAAATTACCCGCGCGTTGCTGCGAGTTATTGAATCATCCCTAACCTAACCATACCCCACTTACCTTAACCCTTGACTCTAACCAAAATATATTTTTTAAATGAAACATAGTTATCCAAGTACCTGGAGTGACAGGGTATCAGAATATATATGATTGGGGGTCTATCTGCAAAACCTAAGGAGGTGTTCGTGAATATACAAACAAACAAACAAACAAACAAATTGACAGACAAATGAAAGATAGCAATCCAAGGACCTTGGGTTATAAGGTTTCAGAATGTATATGGTTATAGGGGTCTATCTGCAAAAACCTAGGAGTTCGTAAATAATCTCTAACCTAACCATACCCCACGTCCCCACCTAAATTTAAGCCTTAACCCTAACCAAAATATATATTTTTTGAAAATGAAATATAGTTATCCAAATACCTGAAGTGATAGGGTATCAGAATATATATGGTTATGGGGGTCTATATGCAAAACCCTAGGAGTTCCTGAACAAACAAACAAATAAACAAACAAACAGACAGACAGACAAATGAAAGATAGCTTTCCAAGTACCTTGGGTTACAAGGTTTCAGTATATATATAGCTATAGGGGTCTATCTGCAAAAACCTAGTAGTTCGTGAATAATCACTCACCTAACCATAACCCACCTAACTTTAACCCTTAACTCTAACCAAAATAATTTTGTTTAATGAAATATAGTTATCCAAGTACCTGGAGGGATAGGGTATCAGAATATATATGGTTATGGGGATCTATCTGCAAAACCCTAGGAGGAGTTCGTGATCAAACAAACAGACAGACTGACAGACAGAGGCTAGTGCAAAACCTTCGTATACACACATACACGAACAAACATATAAAATGAAGGGGGGTACAAGATAGACCCACAGAAATACAGATTATGGCGCGTACTACAGTACGGCATAATATTATAAATCAAAGTTAAAATGAAAAAGAATGAGAATATAAAAGCAAAATATCACAAAAAAGAGTAAAGGAGTTGTGGGAGTCTGCTTGTTGGGAATGATTAACGATCAACACCGAGGATAACATATGAGAACAACAAACTCAGAGATAAACCATGGACATAAGTACCTGGTACAACTCGGTGTGTGTGTGTGTGTGTGTGTGTGTGTGTGTGTGTGTGTGTGTGTGTGTGTGTGTGTGTGTGTGTGTGTGTGTGTGTGTGTGTGTGTGTGTGTGTGTGTGTGTATGTATGTGTGTGTGTGTGTGTGTGTGTGTGTGTGTGTGTGTGTGTGTGTGTGTGTGTGTGTGTGTGTGTGTGTGTGTGTGTGTGTGTGTGTGTGTGTGTTTGTGTCAAGTACATCATTTTGTGCAACGCAAGGGGTCAGGAAGCGTCCGTTTTATCGAATACATTTATGTGCGTGAGTCCGCTTTAACGAGTACGTCTGTCTGTGCCGTTGATCAAGTACTCCCTTGCGCCCATATGCGTGAGTCCGCTTTATCGAACACTCCTCGCGTCCGTGTCCGTGGTTCCGCTTTATCGACAACTCCCAGCCCCCGTTGGACTTTGCCCCGTATTTGGAGGCGGGTTGTGCACTCTCACGTTTAAATATGCGATTCAGCTTTGTCAACACCAGATTCAGGGCTTCAGCAGCAGCTGAAGCCGAGTTATTTGCTTCATAGCGGATCCCTGACCTCCTTCCTCTTCTTCTTCCCCCTCTTCTTCTTCTTCTTCTTCTTCTTCTTCTTCTTCTTCTTCTTCTTCTTCTTCTTCTTCTTCTTCTTCCTCTTCTTCTTCCTCTTCTTCTTCCTCTTCTTCTTCTTCTTCTTCTTCTTCTTCTTCTTCTTCTTCTTCTTCTTCTTCTTCTTCTTCTTCTTCTTCTTCTTCTTCTTCTTCTTCTTCTTCTTCTTCCTCTGCTTGCTTGTGAGTCGTTGCCAACGCTCCCCATCAGGCACATCCTTGTCCCCTCCCAATACCCCCTTCCCTCCCCTCCCCTCTTCTCCCCTCCCCTCTCCTCCCCTCCCCTCCTTTCCCCGCTCCTATTCCTTTCCCTCCCCTCCCTTCCTTTCCCCGCTCCTCCTATTCCTTTCCCTCCCATCCCCTCTTCTCTCCTCCCCTCTCCTCTCCTCCCCTCCTCCCCTTCCCTTCTCTCCCTTCCCTCTCCTCCCCTTTCCTCCCCTCTCCTCTCCTCCCCTCCCCTCTCCTCCCTTCTCTCTCCGCTCCTCCCCTTCCCTTCTCTCCCCTCCCCTCCCCTCTCCTCCCCTTTCCTCCCCTCTCCTCTCCTCCCCTCCCCTCTCCTCCCCCTTCCCTTCCCACTCCTCCCCTCCCCTCCCCTCTCATCTCCTCCCTTCCCCTCCCCTCTCCTCTCCTCCCCCTCTCTTCCCTTTCCTTCACTTCCCTCCCCTCCCCTTTCCTCCTCTACCCTCTCTTCCCCTCCGCTTCTCTTCCCTTCTCTTCCCTTTCCTCCCCTCCCCCCTCCTTCCCTTCCCTCCCCTCTTCTCCCCTCCCCTCCCTCCCCTTCCCTTCTCATCCCTTCCCCTCCCCTCCGATCCTCTCTCCTCCCCTCCTGTTCCCTCCCCTCTCCTCTCCTTCCCTTCCCTTCCCAACCCCTTCCCTCCCCTCCTCTACCATCTCTTTCCTTCCCCTCCCCTCCCCTCCCCTCCCCTTCCCTTTCCTCCCCTCCCCTCCCCTCTTCTCTACTCCTCTCCTCTTCCCTCCCCTTCCCTTTCCTCCCCTCCCCTTTTCCCCCCCTTTCCTCCCCTCCCCTCACATCTCCTCCCTTCCCCTCCTCTCCCTTCCCCTTCCTTCTCCTCTCCTCTCCTCCCATCTCCTCACCTCTCCTTGCCTCCCCTTCTCTACCCTTCCCTTCCCTTCCCTTCCCTTCCCTCCACTTCCCTTTCCTTTCCTTCCCTTCCCTTCCCTCCCCTTTCCTCCCCTCCCCTTCCCTTCTCTTCCCTCCCCCTTTTCCTCCCCATCTCTTCCCTTTCCTCCCCTTCCCTCTCCAACCCTTTCCTCCCCTCCCCTCCCCCTCTCTCTTTCTCTATCTATCTCTCTCTCTCTTTCTCTCTCTGCCCTCTCTTTCTCTCTCACATACACATACATACACACACAAAAAAAATCATTTTTTGTCCTGATTGTGTCCCTCGTTTGGATGAAATCGTCTGACGTCAGCCGGAGGTCATAATGTGAAGGAGATGTTGTCAAGTCAAAGGAATTAACTCGTCTGTTGATAAATAAGATTTTTTATTTTTTTTTTCAAAATATGACATTGGGTCAGAGATGAGGAGGAGGAAAAGAGTGAAGGAGGAAGGAGTGGAGGGAGAGACAAGGAGGAAAGGAGGGAGGAATGGTTAAGGGAGAGACAGAGAGGAAGGGAGGGAGGTAGGAAGAGAGGGGGATTGGGAAAGAGGGAAGAAAAGAGAGAGAGCAATAGAGGAGAAAGAGAGGAAGAAACGTAGGGAAAGAGTGAGTGAGGAGGGAGCGAAGTAGGGAGGAAGAAGAGGAGGGAGGTAGGAAGAGAGGGGGACTAGGAAAGAGGGAGGAAAAGAGAGGGAGAGGAAGGAAAGGAGAGGGAGAGAAAGAGAGAAAGAGACGTAGGGAATGAATGAGGGAGGGAGGGAGGGAGCGAAGTAGGGAGGAAGAAAAGGAGAGAGGGAAAGAAGATTGAAGAAACAAAGGAGAGAGAAAGCAAGAAAGAGAGAGAGAGAGAGAGAAAGAGAGAGAGATAGATAGATAGATAGATAGATAGATAGATAGATAGATAGATAGATAGATAGATAGATAGATAGATAGATAGATAGATAGATAGAGAGAGAGAGAAAAAAAGAGAGAGAGGATGAGAGATAGAGAAAGACGGGTGGAGAGAAGGAAGAAGAGAAAAGAAAAGACAGAGAGAGTGAGATATAGAGAGAAGGCAGGAAGAGAGGGAGAGTGTGAGGGAGGTGAGAGGAAGAGGGAGGAGGATAGTAAATGGAATGGGAGAGAAGGAGGGACGAAACTGAGTTGGAGAAAGAGAGCGTGGTGGATGACACGGAGGGAGGGAGGGAGGGAGGGAGGGAGGGAGGGAGGGAAGGAGGGAGGGACGGAAGGAGGGAGAGAGGGAGGGAGGGAGGGAGGGAGGGAAGAGAATGGGCAAAGAAGAGAGAAGGAGAGAGAGATAGGGAGAAAAGGATGGAGTAGGAAAAGGAGAGTGAGAGAGAGAAAAGATGGAGGCGCGGAGAGTTAAAAAAGAGAGAGTAAAATAGAAGAGAAGAAAGGGAGATGAAGAGAGAGAGAGAGAGAGAGAGAGAGAGAGAGAGAGAGAGAGAGAGAGAGAGAGAGAGAGAGAGAGAAGTAGGAGGAGAAGGAAAAGAAAAGTGGGAGTGAAGGAGGATGGGAGGGAGTTTTGTTAAAGCAGTGGGAAGAATTCCATTAGTGGTTTCTAAGCTTCTTCATATCATCTTTTGAATTCTGTAATTTACCGACAGGAGGCGAGCCGGGGGGGGTGGGGGAGGGGGGAGAGGGAGATGTGGTGTCATAATGGATAGCACGCTCGACTGGTGTCCCAAAGGTTGTGGGTTGGATGTCCTTCCGCAGGTGTCTGCACGTCGGAGTGAATCCTCTCCCCCCCCACCCCCCAAGGGGTTGGCGAAGGACGAATGAAGCACACAAGACGCTCTCAGCACACCGATGGTAACGACATGTTCAAAGTACGACACTCAAAAATCCCTTCGGGGGGAAATGCAGACACTTCGGGAACTCGAAGACAGAGATGCGTCCTGGGTTTTTGATTTTGGATAAAAACTTATACGGTTTTGGTCATCTGCGGGGCCCAAATCTGTTCCATTCAGATGAATGACACCGTCTGATATCAAGCAGAATAGATAAAAAAAAAAAGTGAATTCCATCACAATATGGAAGAGGCGTGATGAAGATGATAGCGAGTCCAAATGGCTTCTTATGTCAACCCTTGCACGTAAATACTCTCACTCTCCAAGAATCATGAATAGATAAAGGATTAGATTAATGAACACATAAATCATAGATCAGTAAACAATAAATAAACACGCAAGCAAAGAATAGATAAATTAGAAGAATAGATTAATGAATAAACAAACTAAGAAACAAGCAAACAAACAAACAAGTAAATGAATAAGTAAGCAAAGACAACATGAATAAGTAAACAATATCAAACAAAAACATGCAAACAAACAAATACTAAGTAAGTGAATAGATAGACAAATAAGCATGCACAGACTCAAACAAACAGAAACAATCAAACAAACAAAAAAGCAAAGAAAAATAATAAATAAGTAAGCAAACAAACAATATAAACGACAAACATGTACAGAATAAACAAACGATTTAATAAACAAATTGATTGATTAATTAATTAACAAATAAGAAATAGAAAGAAAGAATAGATAGAATTTTTTTTATCATTTATCTTAACTTTGGACGATCACCATCCGGCAATTACGATTTTTATTTGTCAGCACTCACGGTCCTCACGAAGCCGCACTGAGCCACCGCGGCTGCTTCGTCCCCTATGGGTTAGGCCGATGGTCCTGCAGTGGACTTTACGACACCGTATCATATTCATTTATCGTCTTGCGGTGGAGTGAGGGCGGGCAGTTTCCAACCATTTACTTACCATGAAGACTGTTTTAGTGGTGATTAATCGCACTACTGTCCCTTTCAAGTCCTATCCAGAAGTAGACGAAGGGGAAAAGTGGAAGGTCAGGAAGAGGGAGAGGAGGAGGAGGAGGAAAAAGTGGGTGGAGGAGGAGGAGGAGGAGGAGGAGGAGGAGGAGGTGGGATGATGATGAGGAGGTGGTATGAGGAGGAGGAGGTGGGAAGAAGGCAATGGAAAACTAAGTTGGAACAAATAGAAGAAAGATGAAAAGGAGGAAGATCGGGAGGAGGAGGAGGACCAGGAAGAGGGGGAGTAAGAGGGAGGTGGAAAACAGGTATTGGGAGGAGAGGAGGAGAAGAATGAGTAGAAGAATAGAGGGGAGGAGGAGAAGGTGGAGGAGGAGAGGGAAGAGGAGGACAAGGAAGAGAAGGCAGAGGAAAGCTGCTTCAAGACAGTGACGTCTGGCATGGATGCCGTAAAGGAGGTGTCGGCAGATGATTTTATTATCGTGAATCTTGAGACTTCGTTCTTGTTAGGGTCCGATCTCTAACGTGAGTGACAGTGTTGAAGGGTTTCTGGGGGAGGAGGAGGAGGAGGGAGTGGAGGAGTGAGGGAGTGTGGGAGTATGTCGTGGTCAGGACGTAGTAATTGTTGAAATGATCTCCTAATGATTTTTTCTTTTTCTTTTTTTCTTTTTCTTTTTACGCCCAAGTACTCCTGGCTGATTGTGTGCAAGATCCCGGCTGCTTTAGCCTCCTCCTACTTCTCCTTCATCGTTTTTCCTCACTCATCTCCACCATCTCCACCATCACCGCCAGTCACCATTTCCATCATCACCGTCATCAACACCAACATCGTTACCACCACTACTACCACCACCACTTCCACCCTCACCATAAATCACCATTTCCATCATCACCGTCATCAACACCAACATCACTACCACCTTTACTACCACCACTTTTAATATCACTTTAGGCATCACTTGAGCTTCACTTTATATCTCACGTTCACTATCACTCCTCTACTTTACCAATATTTTCATTGCCAGTCCCCTTAGATTCACTTCCCCACCTCACCGAGTCCCAGACACTTCTTGACCGTCCCTTCCGCTTTCACTTCATCGTCAGTCGGCGACCCTCTCATCGCCACATCAGTACTGTACCGGTTTATCGCATACTAAGTATCAACGCCATTTATCATACCACTTTATTGCATACTCAGTAGCATTTAAGTATCCCTTCCCCCCTTCCCCCCTTCCCCCTTCCCCCTTCTCCCCTTCCCCCCTTCCCCCCTTCATCTTCACCTCGTTAGAAAAAATCTTAAAGAAAATATTTGTCCGCTCAAGTGATTGGCTTTAACCTGTTGGTCGTATCCTTATGTTGACAGAGACGATGAGGGGAGGGACCTGGGGGCTGGAAAGACTGGCCCTCAGGGGAAGGGTGGGGAGGGGGGGTGGCGGAGGGTTCCCACGAAGGATGGCCTGGGGCAGGAGCTGCCTCCTGACAGGTGTGAGGCAGGACTCCGCGATCTGCCGCCGGAGGAGTCCTGGAGCTCCTGGGAGTTGAGGGGTCGATGTCCTGAGCGCCCTTCCGTATTGGGTGGTAATTTTTTTTTTTTTTTTTTTTTTTTTTTTTTTTTTTTTTTAAGGTTCCGCCATGTGAAGTTATGCGTCTCCCTGGCACCCCCCCCCCTTTCCTTTGGTTGAAAATGGATGATCGATGGCCCTTCTGGCATCTCTCTTTTCTCTTATTTCTTTTATTTTTTCTTATCCTCGTCGCCTTCCATTCCCGTCGTTGCTGATCTTTCCTGTCGTCTCTTCTGTCTTCTGCCTTTCGAGGTCTTTGTCGTCGTCATCTTTCATACCGTCGTATCTCTTTCTTTACTCATCTATTTTTATTTATTTATTTATTTTGTCTCCGTCGTCGTTGCCGTCGTCGCTTTTGCCTTTGACAGCCGCCACCAGCACTATCACTACCACTGTCAATTAATTATCGCCCTGATCAGCAGAGATACAAGTTGTTGTCACCGTTCCACCACTACTACCACCACTGCCACCAGTACCACCACCACTACTGCCACTACCACCACCACTGCCACTACCACCATTATCACCACCACTACTACCACTACCACCATTACCATCACCACTACCACCACTTCCACCACTTCCACCACTACCACCACCACTACTACCACTACCACCATCACCACCACCACTACCACCACTTCCACCACTACCACCACCAATACTACCACTAACCACTACCACCATCACCACTACTACCACCACCACTACTACCACTACCACCACCACAACCACCACTTCCACCACTACCACAACCACTACCACCACCAATACTACCACTACCACCACCACCACTACTACCACTACCACTAATACCACTACCACCACCACTACCACCACTACCACCACTACCACCACCACTGCTACCAATACCACCACTACCACCACCACTGTTACCACTACCACCACCTCTGCTACCACTACCACCACCACTACGACTACTTCCACCACTACTACCACCACTGTTACCACTACCACCACCACTACTACCACTACCACCACTACTACCACTACCACCACAACTACCACCACTTCCACCACCATTACCACCACCACTACTACCCCTACCACCACCACTACTACCACTAGCACCACCAATACCACCACTACCACCACTTCCACCACCACTACCATTACTTTCACCACCACTACCACCACCACTACTACCACCACCACTACCACCACTACCACCACCACTACCACCACCACTACCACCACTACCACCACTACTACCACCACTACCACCACCACTACCACCACTACCACCACTACCACCACCATTACGACCACTTCCACCACTACCACCACTATCACCACTATCACCACTACCACCACTACTACCACCACTGCCACGACTACTACCACCACTACCACCACTACCACCACCGCTACCACCACTACCGCCACCACTACCACCATTACCACCAGTACCACCACTACTACCACCACTACTACCACCATTATGACCATTTCCACCTCTACCACCACTACCACCACTACCACCACCATTACGACCACTTCCACCACTACCACCACTATCACCACTACCACCACTACTACCACCACTGCCACGACTACCACCACCACTACTACCACCGCTACCACCACTACCGCCACCACTACCACCACCACTAATACCACTACCACCACTACTATTAGTATCACTGCCACAGCCATCAGCGCCACCATTGCCGTTACCAGCCACCTTCATCATCACTACGGTTTGGCCTCAAAGGAAATCAACTATTCATGGCAGAGATTCGTATTCAGGAAAGTCCGCTGGGTGCCCCACAGTCACCGGCGACGCTCCTGGACCCCGGCAGCCGAAGTAGGGAGGCGAGGGATTGCAACGGATATGAGCAAAAGAATTTGGTGTCTGCTAGACAAAAAATAAATAAAAGAAATTATCTGGCACTGAAAAAGACAAAACATACACACATACACACACACACACACACACCCACCCACCCACACACACACACACACACACACACACACACACACACACACACACACACACACACACACACACACACACACGCAGTGTGAGTGGTCTCAGACATCAGAGATCTGCTAATAATGAGCTCTGAGCTCACTGCCGTAGGGTGGTGTCTGGCTGTCTCGAAAAGAGGCTGCAGCAGATCCGAGGTGAATACACACACACACACACACACACACACACACACACACACACACACGCATCATAAAACATGACGCCATTTCGTATCGAGAAACATTGCGTCGTGTGAACAACCCGCAGTTTTTATTGCCTTCAATCAGCGAGACTCCAAGGCTTCCTTGGGCGGCCCTGGCGCTTCCGGCAGTCCTCTGGTCTTGCCACGTCATTGGGGACGAGCTGAGGAGGAATTCGAAGACTCTTGGCACATTTTGCACTGGATGAAGCTGGACATAAGAACATAAGAATGAAGGAGACTGCAAGAGACCATAAGGCCTACACTAGGCAGTTCCATGCCCATGACCACCTGCCATCCCCCATGAATAAAGTTGTCTAACCTTTTCTTAAAACAACCGATAGTTTCAGCGCTCACTACATGACGAAGTAGGTTTCGTTCGGACGACAAGAGCAGGACCCCTGGAGGGTTCGCAGACTCTCTCAGCTGAGTTCTTCAGGACTAGAAGGTTCTTCGTCTTCTTTGTTTTGATTACCTTCCGGGCGTTCTTGTCTTCGGAGGCACCGTGCCCGGGGCTGGCTGAGAGTGACTCGATTAAAGGAATACACCCCACTCATTATGTTACTGAAAATTCTTGACGAAGTTGTTGTTCAATTGGAGATAATATCCTGACCAATTTGGGGTCTCGATTGATCGAGGGCTCCATTCAGCCCAGGGCCCATCCATTCAACAGCTAAGCGATACAAGCCCCTGACATTTGGCATGATAAATTCAGTAAAGAACATTGATAAATAATGTCACCAATGTCTGTGGTTACCCTTTATTGAGTGCACTATGACCGTGCCAGACAGCCAGAATACTCCGAAAGACCCACGCGACTGTCGATGTTGTCTATGGCGTCATTTTTACGTCGGAGTGACGTCACAAACGATGACGTCATTTACGTGACGTCATCGATCAATGACGTCACGCGAAAACGCGTACGTCATAGAGACGTCGCAAAACGGTTCCTTGATCTTCGCTGGATGAACTTTGACTCACATTTGGTCTCGTGTCAGGTTTTTATTTCATGGACTCATGTCCAGGGTAGAGATGAAGTATAGAATTATTTTTACTTCTATATGTTCTTCCCGTAGGACTCTCAGTGGTGACCCAATATGCACTGGGCTACTGAAGTTCTGCTCTTACAGTGATGACACAAACGAAGACCCTCATCACGTAAATAAATCTCATTCCAGCATCACGAGAGAGAGATCGAAGGAACTCGAACAAAGACTATAAAGCTACAAACTTCGTGTGGAGTTGCAGAACGTCAGAACAACTTAAACGTTAATGGAATGCGACCGTTTTGTTTGTGTCCACAGCGGGCGGATGTTTCAGCATGAACGAGATGGTAAAACGGCGCATACGTCACCTTTGCCCTATGTGTTCTGTTGCCAGGACGAGTGGAAGTCGACGATACCTGTTGAGGATCGTTCCGAGGTCATTGCACCTGCGGAGGCAAAGTCGACTGATCCACGTGACGCCAGACCAAGAAGGGTGAATGCTGCCAAACGACCAGGCGACAGTGGCCACATTAATTGTGTTGCATGCATGAGTCTTGGTCAACATTATAATCATCATCATCATCATCATCATCAGCAGCAGCAGCAGCAGCAGCAGCAGCAGCAACAGCAGCAGCAGCAGCAGCAGCAGCAGGAACATTACTGTCGTCGTCGTCGTCTTCATTTTCGTCGTCATTTTCGTCGTCGTCGTCATTTTCGTCGTCGTCGTCGTCGTCGTCGTCGTCATCGTCATCGTCACCGTCACCGTCACCGTCACCGTCACCGTCATCGTCACCGTCATCATCATCATCATCATCATCATCATCATCATCATCATCATCATCATCATCATCATCATCATCATCATCATCATCATCATCATCATCATCATCATCATTATCAACAACAACAACAACAACAATAACAACATCGTCGTCGTCATCAACAACAACATCGTCATCGTTATCGTCGTCGTCGTCGTTTCCCTCCACACCGTCCCCAGTAGTGCTGATGTAGCAATTAAATCTCGAATTAACTCCGTCATTCTTATGTAAAGTGCGGCTCCCCTTGGCAGGACGCCTCAAACCCGTCCAGGTGCCCTCGACTGAGTATCTGCCACCCGGACTCTTCACCCCTTCACTGCCTTCTTCATTCCTTTTCCTTCACATCCATTTCTACGCATCCCCTTCGTGCCCCTTCCACGCACATGCTCCACCCTTCTATTGCGCCTCTCGCTCTGGGTAGTTTATCTAAAAATCTCTTCAGAATGCCGATTATGTAGACTAGAAATATCACACAAGGTACCCGACCCCTCAAATAGTTCCTTCAGGAAGCCTGAGATAGAGCAGAGGTGACGTCCAATCTCAACTCCAGAGAAATAAAAGAGCGTATTGTCAACCTGATGGCAATTCTTGAAGTTCTCAGTACAAACAACAGCGCTGGTCATTACAGACCTCATAAAACCTAAATATGTCCCCGAGTGGAATGGGCGAAGGTCGCTTCGACACAAAAACGGCAAAAGGTGGGTAGCCACTGAAGAATGATATTCATTTGCAACCTAGAAAACAAAAGAAAGGAAGGAAAAGGCTAAGAACTGGCCACTTCGTTGATCCTTTGTGTATATTCATGAGGGTGAGGAAGAAGAAATGGCAAGTGGGATGGAGCGAAGTTCAATTCCCTTTACCCGACAGGAACCAAATGTGCTGTAAAAACTCGGGAATCTGGTTTTTAGATTATTACTACTCTTGATCCGTTTATAGAATATGTTTAAATGAGAACTAAAATATTTGTATCATGTAAATTGTAGAATGCTTGTTAAAATTGGTAATTAAATACAATGTTCAGTGCATGAGATGCTTCGTAAATCATCTCCAATAATGTGTGACTGAATTGCCTTACTATTATGGGCTATAATGCTATATATATAATATCTGTATACACAGATATAGAGATTATAGAATGCCTACCGTAGTTTATAATTACTTTGTTCATACATTTTCAGCTTTTATGATTCTTTCGAATGCCCTTTGCATCAGCATTGAGAATACGAGTGTTTGCTGTCTTGATACCTATATTTAATGTCCCACTTTGATATACTGCAAGTTCTTATGGTCGTTAAAGTCAGTAATTAAAATTTATTCAGATAGAAGCGCAAATAATAAAGTCCTCCGAATATT
>NC_134782.1:10072400-10077400 GCF_046742065.1 Oratosquilla oratoria
TTTCATAAGTTCCTCGACATTTTCCAGAGAGCAGTGTTAATATCTTAATAGAGGCGTAGATGACTTTCGCATTGTAATTTGTAATGAATGAAGAAACGATCTTTGAGAGTGTCTTGGATCATATCTATACAAATGTACTTCTCGCCAACACGTAAAATACTGTGATATATATATATATATATATATATATATATACATACATATATATAATATATATATATACATATATATAATATATATATATATATACATGTACGTATATATATGTATATATTATATATGTATATATATATATGTATATATGTATATATATATATATATATATATATATATATATTTTTTTTTTTTTTTTTATTTTTTTTTTTTTTTTTTTGTCTGAAGAGGATGTCGAAGTTCTCCAGACTCCCTCCAACTTGCGTCTCACCTCTAACCCGATTAGAACCGAAGGGGTATTGACCCTTTCGCTACCGAGGGCGGAGCACCACGGAGATGAATGAAATGACCTGTCGGAGGCCAAAACAAAAGGAAAAGTACCATCCGGTACGGGAAGTTTAAGAACACCATAAATTGTGCTGCCTCGGTGATGGGGTCAAAGACACCTCTTATCTCGCGTCCTCGCGCTCTTGTACAAGAGAAGAGCTTTTGCATGTATCAGCTCTATTATGTTATATATATATATATATATATATATATATATATATATATATATACATATATATGCATATATATATATATATATATATATGTACATATGTATGTATATATATATATAATGTATATGTACATATGTATGTATATATATGTATATATATATATATATATATATGTATATGTACATATATATGTGTATATATATATATATATATATATATATATATATATATATATATATATATGTGTGTGTGTGTGTGTGTGTGTGTGTGTACATATATATATGTACATATATATATATGTACATATATATATATATATATATATATATGTATATATGTATAATGTATACATGTATATATATATATATATGTGTATATATATATATATATGTATACATGTATGTATATATATATATATATATATATATATATATATAGTATATGTAAGGGGTGAGTGGTCTGTCTTCAACGCATCATCCCCTCCCCTTCTCCTTCTTTCCAGTCCCCTCCCCATCTCCTTTGCCCTAACTCTAACGTCAAATGATTTTATTCAGGTTAGAATCCCTCGTTCTAAAAGGGTTTCTAAGTTGTGAGCAGATCAACCAAACGTTCTTTCCAGTCTCGGAAATGGACGAACGATGCAGACCTTTTGTACGATAGCGATCACACGCGCAAACAGTCTCGCTTTTCCTCCTTCCTTTACTCTCTCTTTTTTCGCCTTTTCCTCTTGCCTTTGTCTCACTTCCTTCCCTCTCCCCCCCTCTCTCTCTCTCTCTCTCTCACTCTCTCTTCTCAATCTCAATCTCGTCCACAAAGTCAACCTCAAGATGAACCCTAGACTTTAACCTCCAACCCTCTACCCCAATATTCAACCCTAAATCCCAAACCCAAACCTAACCCCGACCCCAACCCAACCCCAACCTCCAACATCTAACTCCTAACCCCTAACCCCTAACTCTTAACCCTAACTCAAAACCCAAACCCTAACCCCAAATTCCAACCCAAACTCCAACCCAAACCTTCTAGCTCCAACCCATTTTGCGTGATGGGAAGATTCTTGAATACTAACTAGTGAGTTGTACTGCCTCTGGATCATTTAGTCGGTCCCACAAGCCATCTCCCCCCTCCCCCTCTCCTCCCTTTCTCTAACCCCTTCTCCTCTCCCTCACCCTCTCCCACTCGCCTTTCCTCCTTCAACATCTCTCCGCGTTCTTCTTCATCAATCCTTCGTTCTTATTTTTGACCACCTTTCCCCCCCTCCCTTCTCCCTTCCCCACCTTGTCTCCTTCATGTTTTTACATTCTCTTTTCCATTTTCTCTTCTTAACTTAACTTCTTAGCTTTCCCCATCTTTTCGTTCTTCCCCTTCTCGTTACTTCACTGAATCCTTCTTACGACCGTTTTTCATTTCCATACATTTTCTGTCACTTCTCCTTGTGACTCCTCAACTATATGCTCCTGCATTTTACGAGCAGTCTTCTTCACTTCAGACCCCACTGTAAGCCTTCCTGTCCCTCCTCCTCCTCCCCTCCATCCTTCCTCAGGAGAACAAGAGTGAAGTGTGACGGAATGTGGCGGGATAGGGTTGGACGACCCGGCAGTGAGGTGGATCACTGTTTTTCTTCAGCTTTTCTTATTTATTTGTTTTTCGAAGGAAGTGGAGGAAATCGAGGGACCCTTTAGCGTGGGAAACCAGAACGATTATATAGACACACACACACACACACATACACACACACACACACACACACACACACACACACACACACACACACACACACACACACACACACACACACACACACATACACACACACTGAGTTTTTTGTCGTGAGGGCAGAATGAGATAATTTAATCTTGGGGAGGAAGCAGCGAAAATTGGCAACAAGTAAGGACACCTTGTGAAAATGCAGGACTGGAGGCGGTAGTGGAGTAATAACGGGGTCCTGGACGTACAGGCTATGGAATGCGAAAAGAAAGGGAAAACGCAGAGATCGGGGCTGGAAATGGACAAGAAGGTGAGGACATTGAGACGTGGCGAAAGGTGAAGGAAACATGGAACTCGGTATCAAACTTATTGGATTACGAGTTCAACATTGTGAGGACATTTGGAACACAGACCAGCCGCTGAGTTCGAAGTTACTTTTGTTTTGTTGTCATTTGTCTGTCTGATTTTCATTTATTATTAGTTATATGTCAATTTATTATTATTTACTATGTACCTGTTTGTTTATTATTTAACTATACCTATGCATTTATTTATGTATTTTATTTGTTATTTACATTATCATAGTTTTTTATTTATTATTTTATTTCTATTATGATTTTTTTTCGCATCCGACCTAGATATGGAGCAAAAGCTCTCCTGTCGGCATGCTCCGCCTTTGTAACATAAAAAGAATGAAGACCACGATTGAGCTTAATGACGTAACCTTAACTCAATAAATATAACTAAAAGAAATAGAAGAACAGTTAGGTGAAGTATAGACTCAGTGAAAACATGAAGAGTAAATTTGACATCTTAAAAGTGAATGTGATAAACTAAAAATTGAGAAGAATAAATTAAAGAAACATAAACTAGGAATGCTAAGTAATTACCCAAGAACATAAAGAGTGGAAAAGGGCACATGAGAAGGACTGAATCCGCAAACAAAAAGTTGATTAAAAGTCAGTGAACGTTTTTAAAGCGAAACACACACACACACACACACACACACACACACACACACACACACACACACACACACACACACACACACACACACACACACACACACACACTGCCACTACGGAGGTCCGGGTTCGAATCCCGCCCAGGGCTGAAATAATGTTAGTATCGCTGCGCTGCGGGTTGTTGCTCCAACTCTCGTGGGCGGGGAGTTGTGTGTGTGTGCGCGTGTAAGGTCACAGCATTACCCATAGGTCGGTCATACACGAGCTCTGAGTACTCTTCCGGAAGGGAAATAGCTGTCGATCATGAGTCCAACAGGTGATCCAGAGACTATGGTGAATCACATATATAAAAGAAATGTGAAGTCGTTCTAAAAAGTTGTAACACAATGGTGGAAAAAAAGCATAACAAAAATGAGTAGGAGAGTATCATAAAAGCAGGATGTGAGATAACAAAATAAGAGAAGTAAGCCACTGAAGAAGTGGAGAAAGAGACGAGCAAATAAGACAAAGAATACAAAAGAAACAGAAATGAATATACAGAGATTAGAAGAAAGGAATTATGAATATCTAAAAAGAAGTAATATGTGATGATGACAGAGCCTTTATACGATGTTTTACTTGTTATAGCTTTATCAAGTACTTGAAAAAGCTATTATAACATGTGAAACGTAAGAATACTCATAAATGCTTCGTTGGTAAGCTTGTCGACGACTTCCAATTACATACAATTATAAAGATGAACCTAACTTGTTCTAAAGATTTGTTAACAGCAAACTGAATCACAGAGAAGATATATCTAAGTTAATATCTGAAGAGATAGTATAGCAAGAAGCAAAAGAGCAAATTAGAATCCTAGATAAAAGATTCCAATTTGTATTTATCAAGTTGGAAGACTTCAAAGGGAACAAGGAAAAGTTAACAAAGATGTATTAAGCAGAATAAAAGTGAAAGAGCAAGAAACAAGTAATAATCCTCAAGAACTTTAAAGTGAGAAAGATCTTTGGGCTAGATGGAACGTCAAATTGAGTACTAAGAAAATGCAGAGAACAATTGGCGGACAAAATACACCATTTGATTGTATGATCCTTGGAAGAGGGAAGGGGCCCATTGAAGTGGACATCGGCCAGAGTAGTACCAATTGTCAAGGGCGGAAGAAGGGAGGGACATCTGAATTATAGACCAATCTCTTTGGCCTGCACGATACACAAAATATGTGGGATTTTTGTAAATGATAGGTGGTTGAACCACTTCCAGGAGAACGGAGGCTTGCTTGGCAGTCAATTCAGATTCAAGAAAGGCAAAACTTCTGTATCCAGCATTTTACTTTTTTTTTCGAGTGGGTGAGTATGCTCCTTGAGTGAGGGGGTTGGATAGATTGTGTATACCTGGATCTTGAAAAGGCTTCCGACAAGGTGTTTCCACAAAAGATGGCTATGGAAATTGAATAAGTGTTGGAGGACTCGGAAGGAGCATGGTGAAGTGGGCGACATCTTTCCTGAAAGATAGGCGGATACGAACAGTAGTAGGGGATAAAACCACTGGGAGAGCACAGTGATCTGCACTAAAGCCTGTGATATGATGAGGAGGATAGGAAGCTACACAAACATATTTGCTAATAATGCCAGGATCATGAAAAGAGTGAAAAGTGAAAAGGAGTGTAAATTACTAAAAGACG
>NC_134782.1:10079900-10082400 GCF_046742065.1 Oratosquilla oratoria
GAAAAATTCTAATCGTTTGTGTAATCAGCTTGCCAAGACGCGTCAAATAATATGTTTTTTGTGGTTGTAGCAAAAACATCACATGTAAAATTTTCTAGATAAGGAAAATTCCGGTCGACGTAAAATTAATTTCAGAAAATTGACTGTGAAGTTTTCTATCGTAATACATTCGATTCATTGCACTAAAAGTTTAAGGTTCCGAGATATTTCCTGAAAATCGTAAAATTGTTCGTCTTTTGCCAATTTTAGAGCTCCTTTTTGGAGAACACAAATTGTTATTATAGTCAACCTGTCAAGACGCGTAAATTAGTTTGCTTTGTGTGAATTTAACGAGAAAAATTAAATTACAATAAACTGTGACGAATAAAAATGTAAGACACAAGGATACAAATTTTTCCAAAACAATTTTTTTTTTCCGATAGTCACAAGACTTGTTGCAATTGTGTCTGCTGTGCAAAAAAAAAAAAAAAAAAAAAAAAAAAAAAAAAAAATTAAACGAATCAAATGACATTAGATTATATAACATTTAATATGAAATTATTTGGGCTAAATACCGATGTAAAATTTATAGAGAATACTAAAAAATTGCACACAGGCCGACAAATACATAGATACACAGACAGACGAACTAATCATAGAGAGTAATACAAATGTACAGAATAATAGTAAATGAATAAAGATATAAATGAGTAAATATAATGAACATATAGAATAATATCAACCATGAGTGATGAATAAATAGAGCATTACATCATTGAATACGTAAAGAAGAGGCCAATAAGTAACTCCGTATTTAGATAAACTAGTAAATATGCAAATAAACAAGTGTATAAGTGGATGAATAAATAGATAGATAAAAGACTTAAAAATAACTTGGATGATTAATGAAAAAGCTAACATCCGTGAAACAAGTGGATACAAAAAGTTAATGTCAAACTTTTTCGCATAAGAGAAAAAGTCTGAAGCCTTTGGAAAAAGTGCAACTTTGTATCAATGATCCAATTGACACGACGAAATATTTTCATATTGCAGACGAGCGGGTGAGAGCGTCGCTACTTGTGGCGGAGGTCGAGGTGATGGTGGTTCGAACACCGCCGCCAGCGAGTTGGACCAAGGGCAGAGTTCATTCAATGCCACGCTACAAAGTCCTTTGTAAGGGGAACCGTCCTATCCTTATGATAGAGGGAGTTCGCGAAGTTAAACCAAATTAATTATTATCATCATAGATATTTCGATTCTGGCTACGATTTATTGATATTTTCCCCTAAAAAGGTGTCCTTCATGAAAAAATAGATAATGGACGCTATTGTTTTTTATTCATTTATATATATATTTCTTATGTGATAGTCATCTGATCGGAACAAAATGTTTGAAGTAGGCAACAGTACTAATGATGGCAGCTCTTGAGTGGAACCAAATCATCTGGTAATATTCAAAATAAAGTTAGTAAACCGTTCTTTCTCAAGGAATGGAACAATTGATGGAATGTGATCCTTACAAGGAATCGAATTCTTAGGAAGGAATCCAACCCTAAGAGTAGCTGAGAAGGGACGACCTTCAACTGGGTAAAGTGATTGGAAGGCAGATAGAAATATATACTGTATACGTATACGTATGAGCATACAAAAAGGACATCTGACGCTGAAGGTGGGGGACTAAACTGCCACAGGAGGACAATTTACTGATGGTCGTAAAACGTTCGAAGAATAGAAGTGTTTGTTGAACGAAAAAGATATTTATAAAATCGCAGAGAACTGGTTTGACAATACCGCGAGCAGGAACGAGAGAGAAAAAAAAATCCTGGACTTCTTTTTATTTTTTTTATTTTTATATCGGGAGTTACATATACACATTGGAATGCATTGCGCGACTGGTCGGACAGGACTTTTGGTCCTTGACAAGGACGACCATAAAAAAATAAAAATGCGTTGATGATGATAATAAGAAAAACATGGTCATATAAACAGGATAATCATCGACAGCATGGTAGATTATATAGTTTAAAAGTGGATGGAAAGAAAAGAACGAGAAGACCGAGGCCTAAGGAGGACGGTTAGTGTTGAAGAATACATGGAGACGAAGAGGACATGGAAAGAAGGGTTGAAAACAACGGGACGGAAGAGAGGACATTGATGGAACGACATGAGCTAGAAAAAAGGTCAGGATGATGATTTTAGGGCCGGGGATGCGTCTTGGGGCCGGGGAATATTATAGGCTTCTCTATGGACGAAACATAGCTTATCCTAACTCACCCTTTCTTCCCCGTTCTGTCGACTACCAGGGCATCTCGAGGACGAAGATGTTCAATGCCACAGACATCGACGGCGATGACGTCGACCTCCATGGGATCATATGTATATTTTTGTATCTCACATCACCTTCACTTGACTTATATATTGAATGATAGGCATCCTAGCAAAAGAAAACTGATTAACAAGATGGCTGGAAATAGGAATAAGGAAGAAAAAGAAGGAGGAGGAGGAAAAGGAGGAGGAGAAGG
>NC_134782.1:10089900-10112400 GCF_046742065.1 Oratosquilla oratoria
CTGTTGTTGTTAATGTCGTAATGCTTATGTAGGGGGATGCAGAGAGGAAAATGATAGAAAAATGTTAGGATATGAAAGAAACAAAAAAAAGGGCTGACTAGGAGAGGTGGATGGGTTTGTTACAGAGTATTGGATACGCAGTTGCTTATTTGCGTCGTAACTCCTTTGCTGTGGTGATGCTCTTTTGTTTTGTTTTGTTTTTTGGGGGTAACACCATGCGATCTTATTCAGCCGATAAGAGGGGTTATAAATTCAATCTGTGAAGCTTTATGTTCTCAAACAATTTGGCCCATTCGTTGATCATACGATTAAAACAGTTATTTCTACCTCCTACTCGATTAAATCTTTAGATAGATTATTTTCGTTGTTTTTCGTGCGGTTTATTGATCAGTTCTGGTATCAAGTGACTCTGAGTCTCCTCTTTTTAGAAGACTTTTATATCGTTTGTTCCTAATATTTATAACCTCCATAGTAATTCGTTCCTCTACTTTTTCCTTTTTCCATTATGGTTAATAACATTCGAGTACCAGGAGAAAAAATATATAAGTAGGAAATGTATAGAATTTGTTGAATCCGTTAACACACACAACTAATTCCAAGATTCTATTTTATTTTCCTGCAGTAGAATATTAGTTGTTTATTTAGCTTGAGCTTGTAACTGAAATGTTCTTCCTTTATTTATTTATCTATTTATTTATTTGTTTATTTTTTTGCTTTCAAGATTTAGCAGATGTCGCTTGTAAAAGTTGTTTACTGTGGATTTATTTACACAATATGTTGTATATTTACTGGCGTTAGATTTTGCTAACCAGTCCTCGTATTATTTTGTTGCGTAGGCTTGAAGATTAAGTTTATGGACATGATCCTTTACAGTTCTATGTATCCAGAAACTTTATCGTGATGAATATCCATTTTTTGTTTAGATATATTTTATGATTCATACGATCATAATAGGAGCAAAATTTACCGTTACTATATCGTCACCACGTTGATAATGTTGTTATTGAGATTGTTGTTGCTATGATCAGTATTGTTGTCATAATTTCCGTTGTCTTCGTCGTTACCATTATTTTCGTTGTCGTATCTGCGTTATCATTGTTCTTATTTTTGTTATTGTTGTCGCTCTTTTCGCTGGCGTTCTTGTTGTCGTTATTGTCATTTCCCTTGTCTTTCTTGGTGCCCTTGTCTTCGCCCTCTCCGTTTTTGTCGTTGCAGGTACTGGCGTTGGCTTCGACGTCGTTGCTGTGTCGTTGTAGTAACCCTCATAGTTCTTGCCGTTGTGGTCGAGTTGTTATGGAATCGGAAAATGTGTTACCTGTCAAGTTGCCTTCTTGAAGCCAATCGTAATGGAAAATTCGTGTCGATAAGATTGCCCCCCATTGCATTCTTGTACGCTGGAATGCAGACCTTTCCTTTTAGGAACAATTTGAGGCATACCTACTCTTAAATATTGTTTTATTACATTCTACTTGGATGCTCACTGGCCGGACGGGTTAGAGCGTCGCTACTTGCGGCGGAGGTCGAGGTGACGGCAGTTTGAACCGAGCCTCTAGTGAGTTGGACCAAGAACATGGTTCATTAAATTCCTCTCTACAAAGTCTTCTGAAAGGGGCACCGTTCTAGCCTCCTGATAAGGGAGAGTTCGCTACGTTAAGCCGAGTCAATCATCAACCACATTCTACTTGAAGAAAATTGTATTTCTGTATAACATATGTTCTTAATATACAATACAGTATAATGAAAATTCATTAATGGTCGAGAAATTATCATTCTTTTAATTTGGCCACCACCACATCATTACTACTTCAATGTCACGTGACTGTCAGTGTAAAGAAGTGATCAAAACCGAAACAGTAACCAATGAGGTTATTTATTAAAGTCTATTCCTCCCCTCCCCTGTATAGAACCAACAGAGCCCGGTAATAGGCACCTGTGCCCACTACCTGTGGTCTTGTGGTTCTCAACCTATGCTTCGTGGACCATTAGAGAACCGCAGAGTTCCCCAAGTAGACCCACAGGAGGTCAAAGAACAATGGTACATAACTATGGGATGCATGAGAAAACAGGTTGAGAACCTTTATGATCCAAATGAAGAGAAGGAGTCAAGCAATCTTGGGCACTCAGGTTCAGACATGCAGGTGTAGCGTTCCAGTGGCATTCTGACCACAAGTAACACGCTCGTTCCTCTCCTGACTTACTCCAAACATATTTTTTCTAACTGACAAACGGACTTGAGAACGAAACAGTTACCAGTCGATCGAGACACCGTTCCGTTCCGAGTACGAGCAGCAATTGAATAAAAACATCTGGTATAAATCGTAACTGAGATGAATAACGTGTGTTACCGAGATGGAAGAGTTTATCTTGTTAACAACATATTAACAGAATGTTTTCATGTTAACATGTTAAAATGTTAACAACATATCAACAATATATCAGCGATCCGGAAGGGATTGGTGGTTGTGTTTACCAAGCATCCTTCGCGTCCGTAAGGTGCGTCGTCTCCTCTGACCCAAAGTGTCTGTCGATGTCTCAAACCCTTCGCTACCGACTTACGAACTTTCAGAAATACGAACGAAGCCTCAAGCCTACTTTGCCAGTTTCAAAGGCAAAAAACCCAACATTAAAGCATTATCATTACAATTTGTTTTTGTTTTATGTATCATTAGTAATATATTTAGGATAAGAAAATATGTATTGACTTTATATCTTCGCTACCGAGAGAGTGTCGCGACATTGGCTATAGAAACAATTAGACGAGAACACGAATTCAAAGGAAAGTTCCACCCACTAAGGAAGTTGGTGGAGAGGAACCACTTCTTCGCAGAGAAGGCGTCACGGAAATGAATGAAATCGCCTGGCGGTAACCTAAACAGGCAAAGAGGTGACACCCGGTACGGAAGGGGTTAACACAGACACTGCTCCTCCACGAGTGCTTTGTGAAGTCTCGGGATTCTTGGACGAGGAGGAACAAGATTCTTCGACAGCGACACACAAGCGACACGCACTAAATACATTTGTTCTCCCATTCAGTGAGATGACACGCTGCTTTCGATATTCCACACACCAGACTGTTTTATCCAGGTGATTATTAATATTTTCCCAACGACATCCAGCGCTTTTACCATTGGTGATACTATCGCGACGAAAAGAAGGCGTCACAGAGGCGGAAAAAGGGGGTAGTAGAAAGGAGGGAGAGGAGAATTTAAAAACGACCAGAAATTTTCTTTTATTAGATATTATTCTCCGTTTCACACACCTGCCCTGGAGCCAGGGGAAGAGGAGACGTCTCAACAGGCAGGAGGAGAGAGGTCAGAAATCTTTGTATCGCTGCTGATATGATAGCTCTGTGACGTCATGTCGTCGAGATCCATGGTTGCATGATAACGGGAAGGGTGGTTGTTGTAGTAGTGAAGTTGTACTTAAGGAGGTGATAACGGAAGGAAATTATCTTTTGAAAGATGAGGAGGAGGAGGAGGAGGAGGAGGAGGAGGAGGAGGAGAAGGAGGAGGAGGTGAGGTTACAGGACGTAGTGATGTCATGATAAGATAAATTTCGCTGTTGAACTAATATTTTAGGGGTCTTTTCCCAAATTGCACTAGTTCTGTAACAAACAGACCTGCCCTTGTAACGCCTTCAAAGATCTTCCTCGTGTTTACTTGAATCTCCTTTATTAGGTGCAGACGCTCCTCTACTTACGAACAACCGACTTACGAACTTTCAGAAATACAAACGAAGCCTCAAGCCTACTTTACTAGTTTCAAAGACAAAAAAATCCAACATTAAACCATTACCAGTACAATTTATTTTTCTTTTATGTATCATTAGTAATATGTTTAGGATAAGGAAACATGTATTAACTTTATATCATATTTATGCATGTAGATTTGAGTACCTTCAAAATTATATTAGATAACAATTTACGGACATTTCGAGTTACGAACTTAACTCGTTCGTAAGTCGAGGAGTGCCCGAACTGAGGTGGTGCCACGGAGATGAACGAAACTGTCTTGCGGTACAGAAGGGGTTAATGCATGGGGGCAGGAACCCCATGGATGAAGGCTCTCCTGGGGGTAATTGATGATAATGACGTGAGGGGCCTTCTCCGCCTCTACACGAAGAAACCATATATGGTGCTGACTTCGCAGACAAGAATGCAAAAACCATTTCAAAGAGTTGTAGACGCGCACGTGGTTCTTGTATAGGAAAAAGGAGGATTAAGAACAGAATGGAAATAAGAAAACGTGAACAAGATACACGTGGAAGAGGAGAGAGAAAGGGAGGGAGAGGGAAGAAAGGGTAGATAGAGGTAACTGGGGTAGAGGAAAGAGGAAGGAGAAGAAAGAGGAGGAAAAGAAGATGATGGTTCAAGAAGAAGAGAAGGAGTAAGAGCCAGGGACAACGTTTGAAGAGTAATGGGAGTACAGGGAGGAAGAGAAAGAGGAAGAGGAGTATGGGAAGAGGAAGAATGAGGAGTAGCATGAAAAAAGGAAGAAAAACTATTGTATGGGTCCTGCAGGCCCCCCCTCTCCTTCTCCTTCAACACACCCAGTCCTTCCCACTCCATACACCCATGCTCACAATAGACTCGGGATTGTAAAACCTTGCCAAGCGTTCGTTGAACCACCGCTGCTGGTGGTGGTAGTGGTGGAGATGGTGGTATAAATCATTTAAGCGGATTCACTCGAAAGGAGAGAGGGAAAGAGAGGAAAGAAGAGAGGAGGAGAGGAAGGGAAGTGAGGGTGAGGAAGAGGTGGACGGGGAAAAGAGGAGGTGGTAGAGGGGGAGGGGAAAATGGCGAAGAAGATGGGGAGAGGAGGCAAGGATGAGGTCATGTCTTACTCCAAGCTGAAGAGACACACGAAAACAGGATTGTGAATCCTCTCATTTTGGTAAATGATTTAACTGCGTTTTGGAAGGGTTTAACTGCATTTTGAAGACCATGCTGGACTCTCCGAGGCTAAAGGACTTCCTTTAGTTGAAAATAAATTGGTAGCCACAGTGGCTGGATAAAATATGATTTGCCTCCACACCCGAGGGAAATCTATGAAGATGATCAGTTGAGTGACATTGTACGCCTGTCAGCGAGCATGACAAGTTGCTGTGATCGACATTATTTAATCTTATTCACTTATTTATTCATTTGTTTATCTATCATTTGTGTTTTTATTAATTTGTTTACTTATCTATTTATCCATTTATTTTTCATTTATTCATTTATCCATTCATTCATCTATTGATTTCTTTGTTCGTATCATTATTTATCTATATATTTATCTATTCATCTATTTATTTATTCACTTATTTATCTATTAATATATTCATTTTTATTGACCTATCTATCTATTTATACATTAAATAAATTATACTAATTTGTTTATTCATTTCTTTTGTAAATTGTAAACTGACGGGAACAAATTAGTTCCGGCAATGTGGCTTCATACAGGGTAACCCATCAACCGCGAAATGCTGAAGTGGTAGCGAGGTGCCTGAATGGGTTTTATATGTATGTATGTGCATATAAAACCCTGACTCTATGATATTTCTTTCTGTTATGTTCTTAAGAACATAACAGAAAGAAATATCATAGAGTCAGGAATTATCAAATGCAATTATGACCAACTCATTAATAATAGTTTAGGATTATATAAATTAGATCCATATATTGTCAGTAATATGAATAGTATATATTTTTAAAGTTAATGTAATAAAGATCTGTTTCCATGACCTCGCCGAGTGACCCAACCTGAGCTTTCAGGCTTCGGAGAGGAGGGAAAAATCCCTCTTGTCCTATTTATACTTTGTATCTCCATTTTTTTGTTCTCATTTTTCTGTACTCCTTGATATTGTGAATATATCACGAAAGCGCTCGGACTCCGTGTGTTTTTTCTTTTCCTAGTGGACTCTGCATATTTGTGATTCACGTGTGACTTGTGAAATTTGTGCATATATATATAGATATATATGATGTAAGCGGAATAGGAAACACAGGAGTCTTAGTCTTGAGTTTATTCCTGACTAGTTTCGCAGGTATGCTTTGAAAAAGCATACCTGCGAAACTAGTCAGGAATAAACTCAAGACTAAGACTCCTGTGTTTCCTATTCCGCTTACATCAACCTGTCAGAATGTCTCAACATAAATATATATATATATATATATATATATACATATATATATATATATATATGTATATATATGTATATAAAGTGATTGGCCACTGATATACAGATGAGCAAAGGGAAAAGGAGAAAATCCTTGACCTGGCGACCTAGTCAACACATTTTTTCCTGTTTAACATCAAACGATTTAATTCGTCTGAGGGGCAGATTTGGGAACCTTCGTTTGACCTGGATATAACATCGGGATAAAACAACCAAGAATGTCCTCAGGCAGTCCGACGTTGGAAGGCTCCGGTTTTTTTTTTTTTTTTTTTTGGTTTTTTCTTACAGTTTCCTTGGGGAGACAAGATCTCCACAACAGAAGTTGAATTCAATCTATCAACCAATCAATCAATCTATCCATGAATCAGTCATGCATAGCTACACGAGCTTTGAATACCATTTCTGGTAACCTCCCAAGCCAATATCCGATTCATCTCGTTCTTTCAACCCTTTAATAGGGTGAGAGCACTTGTGGATTCTGTCGTTGTAGTCGAGCGTATTCAGCTAAAGGGTCGCGGGCCACACCCTGAACAGGTGCTTGACCGACCGCGACCTCTTCGAACCCCGAGTTTGACAACCTTTAATAAAATGTAAATGATTTGGGCGTTAATCACGAGAGGAAACATTCCACCTGAACGCCACGACACTGAGGCGCTCATGACTTTGATCCTGAAGATGTGAGCGACACATATGGCCATACGTTTGAAGATTCAAAAACAAATCCAGCAGAGTTCAAAAAGTCGTGCCACACACAATGATAACCCGACGTGAAGGTAATTTAGTGGCAACGTGTTTGCAACATGACGTAACATCTTTTTTGTTTCGAACTTTTGCGTCGAGAAAAATGTGCGACCGAGCGTGGACACTAATGTGTTCGATTATGATCGATGTGCACTCGACGACACCGCGTCTGCCGGTTAGTAAAATAGCTATGGTGTTAAACGGCGAATTTCTTCAGAGCGACAACTCAATTTTAGTCTCGACCATTGTGAGGTGATGCTAACAAAATTTGTCCGAACAAGAAAGAGAGAGAGAGAGAGAGAGAGAGAGAATAGTTTATTTTTGTTGCACAGCGCTGCTTGCTGTCTCTCAAGATTTTAAGTAAATTTGTCAGAATTATTTGGCAATTATTTTTTCTCAAGGTGTATCACGTACTGCCAAAGACGAGCATGAACACAAGAAAAAGAATCCTCGACCATCAGCAATATATCATTACAATGGCCACTTTCCCACGAGCTTGAGCTTCTGAGATTAACCCCCTCCCCCTATTTCAAATCAGCTCCGTGGCAGCCTGTCGGTACTTCGGGGGTTAAACGTCTCGTAGTCACGTGAAGCAAGATGCTGTCGCTCGAGGAATTATTTTTACTTGGTCCAAAAGGGTCACATGACCGTGATCGTTACATCAAACCATTATTCCAATTTAGTACTTAGACCTTTGGTTCTTCCTCCCCTTCCCCCCAAGGGTGTGTGGGGGGGGAGGGGGGCATAGTTTCCCAACTGTGGCCTCAAATAGAATGAGTTGAATAAATGCATAGTTGATTATACTTTTTGTTTTTATCCAAGGCTTTTTTTCATCGTCTAATTTTGTATCTGTCTGTTTATATGTTTATTGAAAACTTATGAGAATTTAGTGAATGACACAATTATACATTTTGTGTTGAGGTGATCTTTAGGAGTCTTCAGAGCAGCAACGCATAAGAGCAGGGTTCTTGCAAGGTTGGTTCGCCAGGAAGAAGAATGGTGAGAATCTTACTGTTGTTGACAGCATGGCATAAGCATGACCCCTCACCGGGCACCACGAGATCCTCTGTGCTAAATATAATCGCCTGGTGTTACCCCCCCCCCAGCCAAATATTTTAGTCACCATATTTGGCTTTTTGTCACACAAAGGGTTGAACGAAGTAGGAGACAGACATAGAGAGAGAGAGAGAGAGAGAGAGAGAGAGAGAGAGAGAGAGAGAGAGAGAGAGAGAGAGAGAGAGAGAAAGGGGGGGAGAGGGGGAGAGGGTGGGGGGAATGAAAGACAGAGATAGATAAATAGAGAGGTAGATAGATAGATAGATAGAGTGGGAGAGGGTGGGGGAGAATGAAAGATATAGATAGAGAGATAAATAGAGATAAAGAGAGAGAGTGAGAGATGGTGGGGAGAATGAGAGAGGGATAGATAAATAGAGAGATAGATAGAGAGAGAGAGAGGGAGAATGAAAGAGAGAGAAAAGAGAGAGAGAGAGAGAGAGAGAGAGAGAATTAAAGAGAGAAAAAGAGAGAGAGATAGTATAATTGTTTATTTCCGACGGTTTATATCTATAATTATTTACTTGGAAAAAGCTATATAAGAAAAAAGGGCTCAGTTGATTACCATTCAAAAAATAATTGGCAAGTGACAGTTTGTTTCCGCAAATAATTTTCCTACAAAATTAAGGATCTTGTAAAAGAAAGAAATTAAGATAATGAACTAACCGTCCGATACACTTTAGATACTCAAATTTTATTTCAGATGAATAAATTCGTCTGATGTTAGCCAGAAAAGAGAATTTGGTCACCATGACAATGGGATTAAGGGACCTGAAGTATATCACTTAAAAAAAAAAAACTCCATTTACAAATATAATGTTTATTGCTATTTTGCAAATTCGTCTAAGTGATATTAACTTTACAGTGCAATGTGTCGAGAACTCAGAAATGAACGTTGCATTTGTGCAATGATTAGAATCATAGCCCTGTTTAAGGACTTGTGAAAGCGACATGACGTCGCCATTCGTGAACGGAACATCCAAGGAAGTTTCACAGTTCAGTCGGTTGCAATTTATCTTGGACGGACGTTTATAGTCCTCTTATGGGGCCGTTAGCGGTAACGACACGTAGGCACAACGTTAGGATTAGTTACGGTGTGGGTTTGTTCAAGGTTAGTTAACCTGCATCAGTAGTTAAGTTGCACGTCTAGTTTATGTTCTTTTTTCTGCGGTCGATACCCACGCACTTCAGTCGGTGAATGAGGTCATACTGCCCTTTTGGAAATTGACGGCCATGTTGTCGGTAATTATGATTATTTTTAATTGTAATTTTTTTATCAACTCCATTTTTGAAGTAAAGAAAATAACGTCACAGAAACTTGCTGACATTAAAGAAAATTGGTCTCTAAATCTTATAGGTAAGTTTACCGAGGTGATCATGAACTAACAGATGCGCTAATCTAATATTGCTTACTATATATTTTACTATAATTACATGCAACTTTTACTGACATTATATTTATTTAATCGTAGGTACAAGGTTACAAATTATTGGCTATATACACTGTGATTAGTTAATAACTGGGTTTTTATATTGCCGAGTCGTGATCATATAATGATAAGATCTATGAGAAACAAATTTCGTGATTGATCTCTGAGAACAGAGAACAGCAGAAAGCTCCAGACGACTGCGTATGTGCAGTTGTATCTATAACAGAGTACGAATTTTCTTTTCAATTTTTTTTTATACAGATGACTTCTGAGAGAGACCTCCCATAGTGATCGTAGGGAGTATTAAAGCCTTTCTCGATGTAGAACATATGTTTGCCTTCCTTAACAAGAGAGCAAGGGGCTATGTTGGTCACATCTTCTTCCGCAAGTTTGATCCCAACAGGAGGAGAAGGATGGGGCGGTCATTCTCGCTGTCTGGCTGACTCCCGGTGATTTTATTCAGCCAAGGAGACACCACCGATTCGGTGGGGTTAACTTGTATTGACACATCGGTGAGGAATGGCATGTCAGTACTATAGGCCATGTGATATAAATTATATAGGTATGCGCCAATAATGGTGACGTGGTGAGTTATGGCGATAACTCTGCAAGACTGGGAACGACCGCATTATGGTATAGTCATGGTATCAGTTAAATATGTATACATATACATATACATATACATATACATATATCATACAATCCATGACCGTCGCGCAGAGGATTCGAACCACCGCCTATAGACTCAAGAGAGTCCACAGCACCCGCCTTTAACCACTCGACCACAGACGGGTGCTGTGGACTCTCTTGAGTCTATAGGCGGTGGTTCGAATCCTCTGCGCGACGGTCATGGATTGTATGATTGATGTCGCTGTCCACTAGCGAATTATTCAAACATATATACATATATATATATATACATATACGTATACATATACATATACATATGCATGTACATATACATATACATATGTAAATACATATACATATGTATATATATATATATATATATATGTATATGTATATGTATATATATATGTATATGTATATGTATATATATATATATACACACATACATGTGGTTCTATATCCATTGCCCCGTATGGGATATTTGGATATTGCCAGCATAATCTTTGTGTTCGGAACTTTCGTGACATCTTTACGGACCAGAGTCTCACATCACTCTTCCATGACTGGAGACTCGCTGTATCTCCATTCAGAAAAGAATACTGACCATTTTTTACTTCGAGTATCCCTCCTTCCTCACTCCCCAATTAAATATCTCCTTTACCATCATGACAACTTCATCTCTTCAGTGAAATAATAATCTTCAAGGACAGAAGCGCTGGTTATTGCCTACAGAATGATGAAATACTATGTTTACGGTCACTGGTCCCATCTGTATAGTGGGGGATGACGATGAGGGTGTATCATAGTTGGGGTGGGGGGAGGGGCGAGGGGGGGAGGGTGATTAATGGTCGGGTCGTGCGAAAACCCAAGGAAAGCTGCACCATGTACAGTTTATCTATATATTTATTTTATCTCTGATTTATCTGTTTGTTTGTTTGTTTGTTTATTCAATTACTTCTTTATCTGTTAATTTTTTTTAATTTGCTTACACATTTGTTTGTCATTTATCAATCCATTTGCTTATTATTTGAGTTCAAAATGATGCCAGTCTTCATACTATTAAATGACAGCGTAATTTACATGTTTGTCTGTGTCCGTGTTTGTTTGAAAATGTGTGTTATGTGACGGACGCGTGTATATGTGTGATGTGTTAGCGTACAAGTTTGTTGGGTTTGTTTTTCTTTGCAGCGTTCAATTCCATATTCATTTTGCTCTTTTGTTTTTCTTTTGGACATCTTTTTCATTCGTCATAATTTTTATTGCACCCGGTTAAGGTCATGGTGCATCCAGACATTTCTTGTAAGCTTACGCATGTTCAAACAAATGAGTGTTGCGTAAAAAAAAGGAAATGTGGAAGAAAACTGTAACAGTAAAAAAGAGAAAGAGTGAGTGAGAGAGAGAGAGAGAGAGAGAGAGAGAGAGAGAGAGAGAGAGAGAGAGAGAGAGAGAGAGAGAGAGAGAGAGAGAGAGAGAGAGAGAGAGGTGGGGGTTAAAGTTATTCCAACCTCACGACTTAAGTTTAGCCTCCGGTTCATAAAACCATAAAAGACTTTCCAGGGGGAGAACGTATGATAAAAAAATAATAATAATAATAATAAGGAAGAGACACTATATAGTTGTGGGAGCAAAGGCCCAAATATTTTCTTTTTCTTTTATTGTCTTCTTTTACGAGCTCTTTGTCGTTATATGTTCTCAATGTAAACTTTTTTCAATGGGTCTCATGCGTACACTACTCGCTAGCAAGTTGGTCGTTGACTTTGCTCTGCAGCTACGGAGGCAAACAGCTACTGCTGACGACCTCTTGCCCTGGTATGTTCGATCCAACTTGCTGTAGACTAAAATGTTCTGATGCAATAGTGGGTGGATTTATTGACATCACTGGAAGCTCTTATAATAGAACGGAGTTTGCTTGCTTTGGTGCAAACTCAATGGGATAGTCGATTACACCACAATCGTTGGACTATATCAGCGTTTCTCAACCTTTCTACCTTTGCATAACCTTTAAAACAAATTGCATGTCTCAAGGAACCCCTGCGCAAAAAACAAACAAAAAAAAAAACATATACCATATCTTTCTCATTTTATTTTCATCGTAATAATAGGTTAGATAGGATGATGTCTATATTACATTATTACAATAACCAAGAATATGTCGTGCGTGTTTGATTATATTACGTATATGAAATTAAATAAAAAATCAAAAGTGCATTAGCTTATCTCACTTGTTCTCGCGGAACCCTTAGGGACCTTTTGCGGAACCTTAGTGTTCCGGGGAACCCTGGTTGAGAAACGCTGAACTATATCATCCATCAAAGGCTGATTGTACTAGATATACCATCACATGTTTAGTATCAAACTATGAAAATGCAATTCTTTACTATTAAAGATTTTATACGACTATCATTACATTAGCTGCCTTGAAATTTATATCTTTTTTATCGAAATTGCTTCAGTGCAATAGCCCCAAGCCTGTCATTTCTCAACTAAGCGCAGGAGGATAAACGGTACTTTTAAGAGTGCTTGTATCTCAAAAGTAATATGTACATTTATGAACACTTCGTGGATTGTTAGTTAAACGATACTTCTAAATAAACAAATAAATATTCAGATGGACACTCTCTTTACGTTACTTGAAGCAGAGGGTACAAAACGCTTAGAGTTTCAGCTACTTATGTGTCAAGGAAGAGCCAACACATCGTCTACTCCTTTGAGTCGTTCGACCATTTGTCAAAACCTTTTCAATGGTTTTGAATAGTTCCTCTTCGATCGGTGCTTGATAAGCGTGAAGTGAGGAGACCTTAAGGTTAGGGTCTAGTCATACGTGCACACACACACACACACACACACACACACACACACACACACACACACACACACACACACACACACACACACACACACACACACACACACACACACACACACACACGCACGCACACTCACACTCACACACACACACACACACACACACACACACACACACACACACACACACACACACACACACACACACACACACACACACACACACACACACACACACACACACACACACACACACACACACACACGATTTTTTTCTTTTATGTAATCTCAACACGTGCCTACCTGTGCAATGGGAAAGATTACCATAGCTCCGTCTTTCATGAACGCAGTCAAACGATCCCTTTTACGCCAAAGACTGTCGCTGTCAACAATATCTTATATTTTATTTATTTATTTATTTATCTACTCATTTGTTTATTTATTTATTTATCTATTTATTTGTTTATTTATTTATTTATTTATTTGTTTATTTATTTATTTATTTATTTATTTATTTATTTATTTATTTATTTATTTATTTATCTATTCATTCATTTATTTATCTATTTCTATTTACTTATTTATTCTTTTACCAAATGCCCCAAGGAGAGCTAGTTTGGGGCAAGGTGACCTATCACTTCTTGTGCACGGAGGAAACAATCTTAGAAATGGGAATGTGTCTACATATCATCCATTCCAGTATACTACTACTCCTTTTTTCTGCAATAACTCCTGCAAGTCGAGCGTTAAATTCTTTTCCCATCTTGCAGACATTTCTCCTGACATAAAAGTTGAAGTAACTGAGCCATTGCCTACATTTCATACGCGTTCTTCATAGGTTATGATCTCACATTTAGTGCTGCAGCTGCTACCACTACTTTTACTATTACCACTACTATTATCACTACTGCTACTAGTACTAATAGCAGTGGTAGTAGTAGTGGTAGTACTATTTCGAGCTGGTGGTACGACCTTTATCCTTCCGACTTATTTACTAAATAAAAGAGAATAAAAACGAACTGCTAGAGGGCAATTTGGGTTTGATTTAACCAATAGCCACAAACGAGAAAGGAGGATTATTACATAAACCAAAATCATTGTCGTTATCAGAAAATAAGCTGTTATTTCCGGACTTGTCTGACCTTTGAAATCGTAACCTATTGGTAGTAGGAGATTACAATGTTTCAGATATCAAATGGGTGATATCAAAACACGCCAAGAAGGTTATTTCGTAGCAAAGACGGTGAAAAATGTTAAAGGTGCTCCAGGGCATGGCACCTAATAAACGATTTCCAAAGGTAAAAGTATGATGGATAAAACGAATATTTGAATAATTATAACCTAACTAGAACAATCCACGGGCAGAGCTATAGTTCTAAGACTGGTAGTCAATCCAGTGAAACGCAATGATCACGTGACTTTCATTTTGATCTGGTTAAGGTCAATTGATTTTCTTCATTTCGGAGGAACCTCAAGTCATTAAAAAATTTAGTATCTGGTCTTTACTAACTCCAAATGATTTTATTCAGTTTAGAAAGACCTTTGGTCCTCATAAAAGTTAATCTTAGGCAAGAAAACCGTGTAAGAGATGTTGGTAATATTCCAAAGCATATTGATCGAGATGATCTATATTGTATTTTATTTGTTATTTACACTATTATAGTTTTACTTATTTTATTATTAATATGATTTTTTTTCGCATCCGACCTAGATATGGATCAAAAGGTCTCCTTTCGGTATGCTCCGCCTTTGTAATCCTTTGTAATCCTTTGTATTCCATTTAAAGATACACCTCCACCCCATCTACTCTGTATCATCGTGGGAGGTCAAGTGAATGCCCCACAATCAGAGATCCGTTGTCTTCCACTCGAGGAAGCTCACAAATTCGTTCTGGTTTTATTTAAAACATCGTTAAGCTCCGGAGGGTTATTATGTGGTTCAGATTCGCAGGTAGAGATTAGAAAAAGAAGGCAAAGCAGCAGTTAAAACAGTGTGGAGGGAGCAAAAAAACAAGAACGTGCTTCTTAAATCTCTGTCGATGTCGTGTAACTCATTTTGATCATGGAATAATCGTCTCGTTCCGTCGTTCTTTTATTTACATAAAACCCCATTTGTAAAAGCATTAGACTTGACTCTAAATGGCTTGTACACCATTCAATTACATAATTTCTTTAATTCCTTTTGGGTTCACTGATAATCAAATTAACTCAAAAAAATTGGTAAAGGTGGAAAAAAATACAACCCAAGTTGTAATCATGGTAGAAAATACGTCTTTTTTCTTGATAAAATCCCGCAAAGATTAGTCAAGATCGGTTGCTATTTCTGTTCAGACAGAAAGGTCAGGGAATGATGACATGTTAATGTATCAACCTCTCTCCGTACCTGACCCATCGAGGGCATGTAATCTGTTCCCTAACGGGATTGCAACATCGGCATGTCATCACCGTTGTTGCAGGAGCGGGGAACTTTTTCCTTATAGTGTTGACTGTGCGGGCGGCGACGCATCGGCGATGATGCATAGGTTCTTGAGTACTTTTTCAGCAAATATCTTGGTGTGCGGCCAAGTCGCCGCTGAGTTGCGTTCCCTTCCTGCTCATGTTGGAGTAATTGAATACGATACTTCAGCAGCAAGATACCTGGTATTAAATCAAGGCAGACCCTGTTATTTCGGGCTACCATAAACCAGAGTCATATCATTAAAGCCTACCTCCGTTCCCACCAACCCCTCCCCCTCCTCCTTCCTTCCTCCCCCTTCGCAGTTTTTTTTCCCGCTGAGCACAATGTAACAGAGAATTGCTATGTTTTTGTTCTCTGCGGACATTGGCAGATTCTCTGTGAGAGTCTGTTGTCTATCTCTCTTGCCTTGAGGCTTGCTAATGACCTTCCATTTTTTTTTTTTTTCTTCCCGCAGGTCATGTCAGCCACTCGCCTCCTACATCTGGTCCTGGGGCATCTGCTCTTCCTTCGGTGGTGCGAGGCAGGTCGTGTCTCTTTCCGCCTACAACGACCTCCACAACCACAGGAGTCCCGGTGGTCCCTCACAGAGATACTGACGAAGGCGACTCCACCTGCGAATTTGGAGGAAGGAAGACTGGAAGTGGAGCGGGTGGAAGAGGAGGCTCAGCAAGGGCTGGTGGATCCTGGTGGAGGAAATGTACGGACGCGGACGCATGTCCACGAGCGTCATGACGTCAAGTCGCTGCCTCAGTTCGTCGTCTTCTCTTCGATGGCGGGAAAAAATGTCAGGTGAGTGGGAACCAGCCACCGATTTTGTAACATTACAATTTGTCCTAGAGGCAATAGTTTACAGATATGTACAACAAGAATGTCATATCTCGAAAACGCACCCAGTACTGTCCAATTATACAACAGAATGCATACTGAAATATAATGTGCCGCTTCAGTATGCAGTCTACAAAGTATTTATTCTATTATTGGGTCTTCTTCAAAACTAACTTATAATATGAGGAAAGTTTTTTTCCACTAAAATTGAAACTCACTCTTCTTTTAAACATTTATTCTTTGGTTGTAGTACAAACAGAATCTCAAAATATACTGTTTATAACGTTATTCAAAAAAAATATGAGGAAAAGTTAAGGATAACGATGATTACAATAAAAAAAGATATTGTACTAACTCCAAGATTAGATTAGACCTGGGCGCGTTTCTCATGAAATCGAGTCTTAGAATAGCTACGATTTTAGGTATAATAATACGAGGAATAATAAAACCAAGACATAACAACCCCGTGAATGGAAGGAGTGTTGGATATAAAGTACCTTGCAATAGTTGCCCTACCTTATAGTCAGGACGTGGGCTAAATAAAAGGTTGACTAAACGGGAAAATGATGTGAACTTACAGAACATTCAACTCATTTGAGGTTCCTGGTGATAAGTGTTGCCACTTTCCGGACTGGAACTGTGCTGATATATTAAATAAAGTTTAGAAAAAAAAGAATTAAAGCGGTTTCATCGGTGTTAACGATAACGTCAACCATAGGGAGGAAGTTGTTTGCTTATCTAATGCCGCGAAGTCAGTGAGAACGAAGTAGGTAGACATGACACGGGGTGCTGCGACCAGCTAGGGAGGTGTCCCAGGCGTCGGAGATGTGACTCATTTTTTTGTATATGATGTCCCTTTGTTTCTATTATTGTCAAATTTATTATGAAGACATTATGAATCGAAACGTTAGAGTATGAATCTTCTTCATTATTCCTCGTCTTGAAAGAGAAAGGCCGACAAGTAAGTCTAGAGAAGTACTCTGTGAGGACAAAATTATTAATGGCAAAATGCTTTGATTGGTTTCGAGTTTTGTCAAGTACATGATGAAGCTCGAACGAGCAAAACGTTGCACTAATAAAGACTTCATCCTCACATGGAGTTTTTCCTGATTCCTCGTCTTCTTCTTCCACTTTCGGTCTCATTTGTCCTCTTTATGTTCAACAGTGTCAAGAATGTTGCCGGTCTAAGTCTTAAAAAACTTCGACAGTATTTGTCTTAGAAAATCTGTACATTTCTCCTCATATATTATGCCAGAATGTCCGTCAAATTAGGCGCGAATTTTGTATCTAATTTGCAACATCCAGAAGGCTAAAACATTGCCACATTATAGCCTTATCTGATGTCTTAAAAAAATTCCTCTGCCATTAGGGAAAGTGTATATATATATATATATATATATATATATATACATATATATATAAAGATATAATATATATATATATAAAGATATGATATACATATATATATATATATATATACACATACATATATATATATATATATATATATATATACGTATATATATATATATATACATATATATACATATATATATATATATATATATATACACACACACACACACACGAGGGCACATGGCATGTAGACCGCACCAACCAGCCAATATACCGTAAATTGATGCGGCACCAAATATAGTTTTATGCCTTGCTTGATATCTCAGAATGTAATATTATGCAAACGCGTATAGAGCTGTAAATTTCATTCTCATGTCACACTGATGAACGCTGCGGTACATTAAGAGCGAAACTAGATTGCCTATTGCAATGATAGATAAGTTTTTGTAATGCGTCAGAGGACCTTGTAATGAGGCGTTGAAAAAAAAATGCAATATAATTTGCAAGCGAGATTTGATAACCTGCGACACACCATTAAGCGCTGCTGCGTGATTTCGTGTGACATGACGTGCAGTGGTATGATACGACCTGTCACGCTACAGGTGAACGTGATGTGTTCTTGGGCATGCGAATACAAGGTACTCACATGATATGCGTAATAGATGTGATTGGTGTATCTGGTTTTGTTGACCGGAAACCCGCAGCCCCAGAGCACCTGTCAAGGGTTCCTTGACCCTTCCGTTGATCTCTCTGGAAAGAAATGTTGGAATATTGTCTGTGAGAGTGGATCTGTTTTTGTTACCGATTTATACTGAAAGAAGAAGTGGAAGCAATAGACGGTTGTGAGCTCTCCTTGTGTGAAAAGGTGGAGGAAATGCAAAGATGATAGAGAGAGAGAGAGAGATAAGTGGGTGGAGATTGATAGATACATATAGACAGATGAATATATATATATATATATATATATATATATATATATATATATATATATATATATATATACACACACACATACAAAAAACATATATATATATATATATATATATATATATATATATATAGAGAGAGAGAGAGAGAGAGAGAGAGAGAGCGCTTAGGCATAGTCCGGAGACCGAGAGTCAGCCTCTTAGGGCTGCACCTCCAAATGGAGGTGAATGAATTGGCGGATTTTGGAAGACAGACGGCAGGGAGATGCTTCTCCTTGATGTCCCTTTCATAGATCCCCATCGTTGGCTTTGAGCTGTATGTGTGAAGGCAGTGTATTCCATTCTCTTAGGTCAGCGCGCTGCTTGGAAATACAGTAAAACCTCATACAAAGTCTAGACATACAACACACATACATAATATTGTTTGTGACTTACAAGTCGTTTCTTCTTCAGTTAGAGAAGGTGAGTGATGCAAATAAAAGGATTTAAACAAAACCACCACGCTTTCTTTATAGCTTGTTTGAAACAGTGGTCAAGATACAGGATTAAATGCAGTTTCATTAAGTCAGGCATGAAGGTTCAAGAGGCTGGCGCCTATGCCAATGATGCTAGACCTCCTTTGGTCACATGCAGCTGATTTCAATAGCCTATGACAGCCGGAATAATAATAATAATAAAAAAGTATCGCTCGAACCGATTGTCGTCGACTATTGTATGTTCGTTCGAGTAGAAATGACTTAGGTTACAATATTTTGCTTTTCGAACTTGAAAATTACAAAAGACCTTTGTGTTATATATTGATAAAATGAATGATGAAATGAGAGAATATCGGACATAGTGTTGAAATGTTCTTAGAAACTTCTAGAATGCTGTATGAGACATCTTCTAGCTGAATTGACGAGAAACTAGCCAGTGTGAAGAGACTTTAGGTTGTATGGATGGATGCAAAGTTGATGTGAAGTGCTGAGCTTTAAAATGTCTGTGGCCGAAAATGGAGCCTGAAGTCAGTATAATCATCTCGATTATACTCAGGTGCCAGAAACACCGAAATGTATCACTGGTATACTGCACCTCTGAAGTCCGCCGCCGCCGAGATGGGTTGGGAATCCGCGAAAGTGTGACTTGATCAGATATCTCTCACTTACCGTAAATTGAACCCGGGACCTCAATTTCCGTGGTAGGAAAGCCACCCGCATCTCCGCTGGTCTTTTACTGTGAAAGTGTCTTACTTCATCAACCTCATATTCCTTTTTTATTTCAACTCGTTTTCTGTCAATTCTAAATGACATCAGTCATCATATTGGGGCATGATTAATCGTAATCACCGCGGTTTACGATAATTTGCTCCTTGGAATGGCCAACAAACAAATCTATTCTGATATTGGAAGTACTTTTGTGATACATTGGATGGACTTCGTTTGTTTCTTACGGACATTTCTCGTGGTGGAAGTGGCCTTCCTTCAGCCCATGGGAAGATCTGTAAACAAAGCCGAGTTCGAGTGGATTGACTGAGAGTGGTGATGGGACGAAGAGAGGAACTCAAAGGCCAAAGGGTCCTTGAGTCGTCTCGCGAATTAAATGAGAAGGAGAGAGAGAGAGAGAGAGAGAGAGAGAAAGAGGAGGGAGAGAGAGAGAGGGGTGAGGAGGGAGAGAGAGAGGGCGAGAGAGAGAGGGAGATAGAGAGGGAGAGAGAGAGAGAGAGAGAGAGAGAGAGAGAGGGAGAGGAGGGAGAGAGAGAGAGGGAGATAGAGAGAGAGAGAGAGAGAAAGAGAGAGAGAGGGAGAGGAGGGAGAGAGAGAGAGAGAGAGAGAGAGAGAGAGAGAGAGAGAGAGAGAGAGAGAGAGAGAGAGAGAGAGAGAGAGAGAGAGAGAGAGAGGGAGAGAGAGAGACAGGGGAGAGAGATTATTATTATTATTATTATTATTATTATTATTATTATTATTATTATTATTATTATTATTATTATTATTATTATTATTATTATTATTATTATTATTATTATTATTATTACTATCATCATCATCATCATCATCATCATCATCATCATCACCATCACCATCACCATCACCATCACCATCACCATCACCATCACCATCACCATCATCATCATCATCATCATCATCATCATCATCATCATCATCATCATCATCATCATCACCACCACCACCACCACCACCACCACCACCACCACCACCACCACCACTGCTATTTCTAGTCTCATATTTTCTATTTTGTTCATTTACCACGCAATCATAATGACATCTTAAGTTCCTTCAAAACAATTTGATGTCAACTATCAGGCTTCGATATTTACTAATCCTAAGATTGCACATACTCTAGCTAACGTTTCCAATGTTCATACTTCTCAAAAAAAAAAAAAAATCAAATTTCCCTCCAACAGCTCCGAGAATTCACTTGAGATATCGCACATGCCTTCGTGCTCGAGTGTGGTCATTAGCATGCGTGGTGCTTGCCTACGTGCCCTGGCATGCACGTGTGCCTTCCGCTGACGACCTCTCTTCTTTCTTCAGGGATCCGGTCACAGGACGACACCGCAAACCGTGGACGGTGACCCCAGCCCATGATCCTTCTTCCTCTCCTCCCGAAGACCCTTGCGGCGAGGAGGAAGAGGAGGAGGTGGAGGAAGGGAGGATTAGAGATAAGGACAAGACCAGAGAAGTCCTTGCTTCACCAAGTGTCGCCCACCCGGCCGTGCAGCATGCGGACAACGGTGTCAGCGTGTCCGCCGAAGACACTCTTCACCATAAAGAGATCACAAGCTCTAGAGGAGGAAGAAGAAGAGGAGGAGGTGAAGGAGGAGGAGGATTTTCTTCGAAGGTAAAGCAAGGAGCCTCTACTGTTTGCTTCATGAATAAAATCATCTACCAATAGGCAGAGCAAAAATCTACTATTTTACTGTGTGGAATAAGTTAAAATTCACTATGTTTAACAAACTTTCTTTCCACAACATTGTCCTCTGATACGATAAGGTAACATGTGTATACAATTATGCAAACGACCCTCATTTGTTATCTTTATGTTGTGGAGTCACTTATCCTTTGTTTTATCAACACCAAGATTAAGAGTTTCGCAACGCTCACAACAGTGTGGCATAAATACCTGAGCTGTGTAAACATCTTGTGCTGCGTTGACACATTCCCTTCGTTTATAGAGCTGCAACCTACGTTTTGCTGACACCTAAACACTAGTGTGTCAGATGTATGGCGCGTTTACTCGTATTTTTCTGCTCCTTCTTCTTCAACACCTCCTCTCTTCCTTCTCCTGCTCCTTCTCTTCCCCTTTTCCTTCTCCTCCTTTGCCTTCCCTCCTCCACTTTTTCGTTTTCTCCTAATCTTCCTCAAAGTTTCCTCTTGAACGCTCTTTTTCTCCTTCTCCTCCTCCTCCTCCTCTTCCTCCTCCTCCTCTTCCTCCTCCTTCTCTTCTTCCTCCTCCTTCTCTTCTTCCTCCTCCTTCTCCCCTTCCTCCTCCTCCTCCTCCTCTTCCTCCTCCTCCTCCTCCTCCTCCTCCTCCTCCTCCTCCTTCTCCCCCTCCTCCCCCTCCTCCTCCTCTCCTTCCTCCTCCTCTTCCTCCTCCTCTTCTTCCTCCTCCTCTTCCTCATCCCCTCCTCCTTCTCCCCCTCCTCCTCCCCTCCTCCTCCTTCTACCCACCTCCTCCTTCTCCCCTCCTCTTCCTCCTCCTCCTCCTCCTCCTACTACTACTATTACTACTACTACTACTACTACTACTACTACTACTACTACTACTACTACTACTACTACTACTACTACTACTACTACTACTACTACTACTACTACTACTACTACTTTTTTTTTTATTAAATACGACCTCCATCCTGGTGGAACTGTGTGGTGAAAGCAGCAGGGTCTGTCTTCCACAGACACAGTTCATTGGCCCCTCTCCCGCCAATGACTGTGGTCGACGACCCTTTTATCTATCCATTTATTTATTTATTTATTTTTAGTAATGCCTAGTACAAAAGTTCATTTATCCTACTGTCAACCACCGTCTGCTACTACTACTACTACTACTACCCCTGTATTACAATTACCGGCTCCTCCTCAATCCTATCTGCAGAGCGACTGCAGATAACAGCC
>NC_134782.1:10114900-10154900 GCF_046742065.1 Oratosquilla oratoria
CGTTCTCAGGCGGTTTTGTCCACTTGAAATGTTCTGCTGGTCCAGAATGATTCGTCCATTCTCAAAATATTGCTGAAGACTTCGAGTCGCTTACCCCGACTCGGCCACCTTTAGGCTACGGACGCACGAGAGGCTGTTTAGCCGCTCAACCGCTGCGGCTGTTTAGCCGTTTTTATAGAACACACTACTTTTAATGGAATTGCGCGCATTAGCGGTTAAGTAACTAATGCGCGCAATTCCATTAAAAGTAGTGTGTTCTATAAAAACGGCTAAACAGCCGCAGCGGTTGAGCGGCTAAACAGCCTCTCGTGCGTTTCATCCTTTATGGAGAAACAGTTAGACGGTCTGACATAGGCCATAGGCAAAGGGACAGATAGAAAAACAGACAATCAAACAGACAGGCTGACAGATGAGCATACGGGTATACAGACAAACAGAAAGACAGAGACAGACAGACATACAGACAAATAGACAGACAGAGAGACAGACAGTGAGACAGACACACAGACATACACATAGGTAGACGCACAGAAAACAGGTAGACAGACAGGCACAGAAACAGACACACAGACAAACAGGCAGATAGACAGGTATAGAGATAGACAGACAGAAACGTACGAGAATGCAGGAAAATTTTATTTATATAAAATAGTTACACCGGAAATAATTTATTATTATGATCCCCACTGGTCTACACGGTTTCAGGTCCATTGATACTACAAGCCGTTACTGTCCCCCTTGGACAAGAAGACCTGGTGTGTCATGTATAAAGACACAGCATGACCCACAGATTGGGCTACATATGAGTTCTAAATTATCGTCCGAGAGGGTTATAGCTGTCGATCACGAGCCTAGCACGTCATTCGGGACCATGGGAAGAACTACAATCTAATACTCAAGTCGCAGTGTGTTACTAACTTGAGGTTCAAGATAACTAATGCATATTATCTTAGTCTTGTACTCACGCTTGATTTTTTTTCCTGAGGTGCCTTACCTTGAAAAGCACTTGTACTTGAGTACCCTGTTGATGCCAACTGCCGATCCAATTACAACATTTGGTGCTCCTAAAAGTGCACATTCCATGTCCTAAGGACATAATGTACTCCTCTGACTAAAGCGGAATGTATTCCTCTTGTTCATCTCGGTTGTCAGATGGGCACTGCAACGTTTGTTTCTCTGGGCTACCCTGTGTGTGTGTGTGTGTGTGTGTGTGTGTGTGTGTGTGTGTGTGTGTGTGTGTGTGTGTGTGTGTGTGTGTGTGTGTGTGTGTGTGTGTGTGTGTGTGTGTGTGTGTGTGTGTGTGTGTGTGTGTGGTGTGTGTGTGTGTGTGTGTGTGTGTGTGTGTGTGTGTGTGTGTGTGTGTGTGTGTGTGTGTGTGTGTGTGTGTGTGTGTGTGTGTGTGTGTGTGTGTGTGCGCGTTTGTATGTGTGTGTGTGTGTGTGTGTGTGTGTGTGTGTGTGTGTGTGTGTGTGTGTGTGTGTGTGTGTGTGTGTGTGTGTGTGTGTGTGTGTGTGTGTGTGTGTGTGTGTGTGTGTGTGTGTGTGTGTGTGTGTTTGTATGTGCGCGTGTGTGTATAATATATGCACTGCTTGAATGTCTCACAACACACGCAGAGGATGTGATTAAGCTTCCTACATCAAAAAATCTTCCACTTAACTTATTCCTTTTATTCAGTGTCTACAAAACATTCAGTATCATTTATTAGGGTATAATCAATGTTTCAAAATTACCCTTTTTCTCGTTTTTTCAGCTACCGTCCACACGTCAACTTCTACCAACACGTCTTGTACGGCTTTCGACTCTTTTACTGCATCTGACGGTTTTCAAATTTGTTCTGTTTGGTCCGGACATTTCTGTTCAGGCGAAAGTCGAGGCTCATCGAGAAGACTCTGGTGTCAGTCTCGGCCTCTCTTCTTTTCCTCCTCACCTCGTTCTGGCACCTCTCGCTGAGGCAGCCACAAGAACCTCAAATTCTGTATCTACGTTGTAAACATTCTGGGGGTTGTAGGCTCGCCAAGCTTGGACTGGTTTAGCTGCATTTCTGTGGAATAAAGAACTGTTAAAGGATAAATCGTACAAAACAGCACGTGCGTGTATGTATATTTATTTGGGGACACTTTATGCTTAGTTAGAGGCCCTGGGGAAGGACTTATGAAGGAACTCCGGGTAGAAACTCCGAATAACTCTAATGTACCACACATGTTCTGTTGGAATATGTAGGCAAGGTCATCATATCAAGACAGCGGGGTAGGACTCGTAGTAATGAGTATAAATTTGGACAAATTTAGGTTTAAGAAGGAAATAGGCAGGAATTGATTAATTAGCAGAGCAGTTGAGGAGCGGAATAGACTCCGTAACCATGTAGTGAGCGCTGAAACTATCTGTTGTTTTAAAAGAAGATTAGATAACTTTATGGATAGGGATGAGAGGTGGTAAATGACATAGAACATCCTAGTGTAGGCCCTATGGTCTCTTGTAGTCTCATCCATTCTTATGTTCTTATATTCTTATGTTCTTATGTTGGGCAATTATGGTAGGGACACAGTTTCTAGTAAACACCGATCCCAAACATTTCAGTGTCATTCTGTTACTTTCTTTTGATGAGATTACTACTTGGTGTTTAAGTTTTGTCTCAATAGGTCGGACGTTGTTACGTTTTTTTTTTCAATGGAATTTTACCTTTCCATTTTGTACATGGAATGTTCATATTCGTCAAAAAGTTTGTGTAATTTATCCAATGTACTCATCGTTACAAAGTGCATGGTCTTTGCAAAAGTAACATGAATATTTGTATATTACGTTAGTTTGCTTTAGTTTGTCCTTACTATAAAATTATTCCACATGACTAGATATGGTAAGATATTATAGAATTTATAAAATCATCCTGATTCCTTAGTTTACTATTCATGTACATGACTTCCCGCAGTATTTTTTCGTCTTTATTTATCTATTTATTTTTTCTTTATCATTTACTTATTTAGTTATTTATCTATTTGTTTGTTTATTTATTTATTAATTTATCTATCTATTCCATATATCTATTTATTCATTTGTTTCATCATATATTCATCTATTTATTTGTTTATTTATTCTTATATTTATTTATTTATTTATTTATCTATTTTTATTTATTTATATATTTGTTTATTCATTTTGTAGGTGGAAAAAAGTATCTTGATAAGATACGTTAATGGGGTCCACAGTATCTTCCTGTATTTCTCATCAAACTTTGAACTTTGCCATCTTTCTATTTACTTTCTTTTTATCTAGTTTTTTTTTTCTATTTCTGTTCATTAAAATTCGTCTGGTCGTATTTAGTTCTTGGTGGAACAGAGGCCCATCTAAGGACAGACATCTTGAATGCCCTTAATACATAGACTTGGGTTACTCTAATTCTATATTTCGTGGAGCATTCACAAACACCATTCAAGCATTTTATTGAGTCATACACATACAAACATACACACACAAACATATATATATATATACATATATGTATATATATATATATATATCACTGGTGAGAAATGTAGTAACACATTTGTAAATCACAACTAAATTCATACTGTTTCAGTGTGTGTGTGTACTGTACATGCATACGTATTTGGCTTATGTGTATAATTTATTATGCTTTTTCTATTATTGATATGCCCTTCACCTGTTGCAGCGGTTGTCTATGACGCCCCGATTGATGCCTTCCCAAAGTGCATCATCGCCCGGAACGTTCGTAAGAGTACCAGCAGACTGGGAATACCTTTACAGGCCCTTCGACCCCCAGGAGGAGGAGTCTGAGGCGTTTGAGGTTGCAGAGGACGAGGGTGCTGAGGACGAGGAACCTCACATTCTCCAGAAGGGAAAGGTTCCGCCCGAGGGGGTCGACAGTGAGGGAGAGGAGGCTTCCTCGAGCGAGAAGACTAACCAACGGGGAGTCTTGTTCTTAAGGATCATCCCTGACGATGACAGCGAAAGAAGTGGGAGAATCAAAGTGAAACTCAGAAAGGCTTTCCAGGTGTCCGCCGAGGACGAGAACGCGGAAATCGAACAGGACCTCGGCAGCATCATAAGTGTGCAGCTTACAGGAAAAGAAGATCGAGAAGTAACAGGAGGAGAAAGTAGAGGAACAACAACAGGAGGGAGAGAAACAGTAGGAAATATCGAGGAGGCTGAAGAAACCGACGAAAGCAAACATGGAGGAGATCCCCTGGAAGCGTCTTCTTCAGGAGAAAGAAGATCACTTCGTGGAGACCTCCTTCAGCGAAGAACGGGAGAAGCTTCAGAAGGAGAGACGCACCGCACGACCAACGACGAGGAGGTGGAAGGAAGGACGGCGGAGTCATTGGTTGACGACGAGGCGCGGAGGACCCCGTCGGTCGCGTCTGAGGAGCGAAGTCACAAGGACGCCGGGTACCAATACCACTACCAGGACCCCGCCAAAGGTGAGGACTTCGATTTCTCTTTATTTAGTTTCCTCTTGGCATTCATCCCCAGATAACTATTTCTCATTACATTTTTTATTCCTCCCCAGGGCATTTATTTACTTCCTTCACTTGACAGTTTACCTGCACCCACTACTTTATTCTCATGTGTGTGAATATATACGGTATACGCATACACACACACACACACACACACACACACACACACACACATATATATATATATATATATATATATATGTATATAAATATATATATAAATATATATATATACATATATATAAGTATATATATATATATATATATATTATCTGGTGTCCTACCAGGTAATGAATGTGCTGTCTGGAGAGTAAGAGGCGCTTGGGATACCATTCCCAGGGTGGAACACATGCCCCTTTATATTGATTTCCCTTGCTATATCTGTATATCTCTGAAGATGAACCCCGAACAGGGTTCGAAACGTAGAAATAGACTTATTTCGATGAGTCCTGCGTTTACTTTCTTCGTCTACATACATATACATATACATATACATATACATATACATATACATATATACATATACATATACGCATATGCAAACCTCCTATACATGGCGACTCTTCCACACGGAGGCTTCCTAAGTTAAACAAGGAGTGCGCTGGTGGAGCAAACGGAAGTATGTGGGTCTCACATTTGCTTAGTTGTGGGTTCGAATCTCGTACTCCTCTCCGATTACCAGCAGTGACTCTCACCTCTCCAAACAATCGAAGCGCATGGGGCAAAGATGTCAGCTTCGCCCGAAGCTATGCACCTCCTGGAACTACCCAGTGTAGGCCTTATGGTCTCTTGCAGTATCCTTCATTCTTATGTCCTCATGTTCTTATGTTTATGTGTAGTGACCTAAGAGTCACGAACTTCCACAAAACATCTCCGAAGCACCCAATGACTTCGTGGTTAAAAAAGAATGTCACTCCTTGCAAATCTAAGTAGCATAATATACAAAAAAAAACAAAAAAAAACAAGGATTACAAAGGCGGAGCATGCCGATAGGAGACCTTTTAGTTCATATCTAGGTCGAATGCGAAAAAATCGTAATAATGATAAATAAATAAGTAAATAAATAAATGAATAAATAAAAACTATAATAATGTAGATAATAAATAGAATACATAAATAAATGCATAGGTATAGTTAAATGATAAACAAACAGGTAAATAGTAAATAATAATAAATTAACATATAACTAATACTAAATGAGAATTAAGCAAATAACAATAAACAAACAGACAAATGATAACAAAACAAATAAACAAATAACATCAAATAAATGATAGTCATTACATCAATTAGAGACATCAGTATGATCGTAACAAATTTACTAAACATAAGCCTCATCTTACACCGGCAAATGGGAACATAAGATAACACCTTATCTACGCGTTTATCTGTATCCACGCAGGACATAAATGTATTACACACTAAGATGTTCAAAAACTCTCCTGCCGTCAACAGATTACCGATACGAAATTCTTTTTAATTGAATAAAATTTCCCAAAGATCAACGATAAGACCGCTTGTCCCAATTTAAGAAGGAAATAGTCAAGAAATGGTTTACCAACTAAGTGAATGAAGTAGACTTTGTAACCATACAATTAGAGCTGAAACTATTGGTTGTTTAAAGAAAATATTAGATAATTTTATGGATGTGGATGATAAGTGGTAATGAATAAGGAACTGCCTAGTCTATGCCTTATGGTCTCTGGGTGGTTCCATGCCGCGTACACCCTCTACAGATGGTAGAACTGAGGCTTATGGGACTCCACTGATCACTGCCCTCGTATACCTACCTTTTAGAATATATTTCATTCATTCGAGTAGTTTATCCCTGAGGTCTCCAATATACTTCTGTTTAATCACTTCAGTGCGAGTCAAATTCTCACGCGCAGCACCGGCTGTCATATGTACGACGCATTGCACTACTCACTTTATAAAGTACTAAGCCACTGATGTATTACTTGTTCTCTTTTACTCTGAGTAATAATAAACACAGAAGACTTGATCAAACTAGTTCACAGAATCCAGGGGTAACTTATGTACACCTACAGTATATACATATATATATATAGATGTATATATATATATACATATATATGTATATATATATGTATATATATATATATATATATTCATATATATATATATGAATATGTGTGTGTGTGTGTGTGTGTGTGTGTGTGTGTGTGTGTGTGTGTGTGTGTGTGTGTGTGTGTGTGTGTGTGTGTGTGTGTGTGCAGGCGTCATCGTACAGAAGCGAAACGTGTGTGCGTGCGTGTGCGTGCGCGCATTTACCTAGTTTCATCTTACGGGAAGGGAAGCTATGCTCGTGATGCCCCGTCTTTGTATCTCGCAGTGTTTAGTTTGCTCTTAAATTCGTATATAGTTTTTGCACACACTATTGTTTTATCCAATTTGTTCCAGTTATCCACCGGGAATGCGCTCTTCCCAAAATATTTTTCAACATCTACATGGACTGGGTACTGCATAGTGTTGCTGATCAATGTCACTGGAGCATTCATCGATAACACTAAGGTCACCTTGTCTTTTCCAAAAATTATACTCCCCTACCCTAGACTTAAACTAAAATGGTATGTTTTAGACAACGGTAAATGCACAATGCAGTGTGACGAAATGTAGCGCAAAAAATTATCTTCCCACCCGAAATTATTTTTTCAATATCGTTTCTACATGGAAATGAAAAAAAATGTAAGTGAAAATTCCACTGAATCCAACTGTTCTCGCTAGTTTCAGTTAGTTTGATCGGCTGCTGATATAAACATAAAGTTCATCCATTCTCACAGGCTTCACCCATACTGAATATATAAACGGACACACACACACACACACACACACACACACACACACACACACACACACACACACACACACACACACACACACACACACACACACACACACACACACACACACACACACACACACACACACACACACACACACACACACACACACACACACACACACATATATACACACACATATATATATATATATATATATATATATATATATATATATATATATATATATAAATACGTATTATTTTTTTTTTTTTTATTCTTGTCCTTTCTTTTCCTTCCCTCTATTTTTTCTCTATTTTCCCCTATTACATTCCCTCCTTCTCCTGATTCACGTCCACCCTTCTACTCATGAATAATATTCCTCGTCTCCCGTCGGCAGGAACTTACGAGTTCGGGTACGACACGGGGACTTCGAGACGCCACGAGGAGCGTCGCCCTGACGGGGCAGTCATCGGGAGCTACAGCTGGACCGACGCACTCGGACAACTCCACGTCACCAACTACGTCGCTGACGCCCTCGGCTACAGGGTCGTCAGGCCTGGACAGCAGGTGGGTTCTTCTTAACTGAGCGTAGGTGTTGAGGGGGTGACAATGAAAGTCTAAGCCATCACTTATAATATATATTGCGCACCTTATAAGAAATATAAAGAGCGTGTTTGCTCAAAGAAGGTTGATACAAGACTGGGGCCAAGCCACGCCACCAAGCTCAGACTTGGCGGGAAAACCCACAGAAGCGCGCTTGGGCTGAACACTTGGTTCTCACATCTAATATATTGTACATACATTATAAATACAATATAATCAATTAATAATACAATTAATGGGGAAAATATACACTTCCCAAATGAGAAATACGTATGTAAGCAGATATAATACACAGCACAATGGTATGATACTACATTGGTACCATACCATCACATGGGTGGTGTGTGTATGTATGTATGTATGTATGTATGTATGTATGTATGTATGTATGTACTTATGTATGTATGTATGTATGTATGTATGTATGTATGTATGTATGTATGTATGTATGTATGTATGTATGTATGTATGCATGCATGTTTGTATGCATATACGTGCATCTATATTTGTGTAATATCTTCATACATTAGAATTTGATTCAATCCGTGTGACTAAGCGCAGTGATTCTTTCGCCCCCTAGATCGCTATTCACGTGACAACTCCAGACCCCGTGGAAGCTCCTCTCAACGGTTCCTCTTCATCACCTGTTGGGGAGTTTCCGGGCAGCCCGGACGACCTACTCCCGGCCCCGACGATTCCTGACAAGTTCCCGCCGAGTCCACCGGCCACGGGTCGCCCTCCCATCGCCCACCCGCTGCCCGGGAGTTCCGTCAGCAACGGGCAGGGCAGTTGGATCCTCGTCGGTTCGACACCATCGACGGTTCCACGACCTCCTCCTGGGAAACCTCAAAGACCTATGAGACCTCTTCCGCCTTTCATCTCCCCTTTTCTTCCCCGTCCTCCGCAGGGGCAGAAGCCTGGGCACCCAACCAGCATTCAAGACATTATCGGGAATAGCCCTGATCCTCTGAAGCCCTTCCCGGAAGGAGGTGGGTTCCCTCTGATTCCAGTCCCGATCCCTCCTGTGCGTCCCGTCCTCGGCGTTCACGGCACCCTCCATGGGCCCAATTCCACGCACCTGACAGAGATTCTAGGTGGAGGCAAGCTGACCCAGATAAGTCCCGCTTCCGGACACAGGCCAGACACTCCTCGTCCTCCGCCTTATTATCCGTGGCTCCCCGGGCAGTGGATTGGGTCAGGTCAACACCAGACTGGATCTCCTGGGTCTTCGTCTGAGAAGCCTTCAGCCCCCGGTGGCCCTTTCCAGTCTTGGGGTCCCTTCCCGCAGCACCCTCTTGTCGATCTCGAAAAGTATCCTGTCCTTGGACTGGTGCAAGTTCTCAATAACTTGGGCCTTGGGACAAGGGCGACGACGTCATCGGAGAACCAACAGCAGAGTAAAAACCATACCGAAGACACCACGACGAACTCTCCTCCCATAACAGGAGGTGTTTCCTCCCCGAAGCCTTCATTCCGCCCCTGGTTGGGCAACACCTTCAAGGTTCCTCCTCCTCCTCCCCCTCCTCCTGGAGGGTGGCCAACAAGGAGACCTTTCCGTCCCAAACCTATTCCTCCTCCTCTTCGGCCCCTGCGTCCCCGTCCCAGACCCCAACCACTACGTCCCATTGTGCCTCAGCATGGAGGTTCTATCAGGCCCCAAAACATCCCGGCTAAGAGACCCTCTGTCTCTCTTGACTATGCCTTCCTCGAGAGCGAGGATCCTGAGGTGGATTTCGAGGACCCAGGGACAGAGGAAGAGCAGCCCGGAGCTGAAGAGACCAGTGATGGTGCTGGGACCGGTCTTACGAGTATCCAACAAGTATTTCAAGGTCTCATGGAAGATTTTTCTAATCCGAAGAGGAACAAAAATCCCTCGACGAACAAACCCCCTGAGGACCTGCAGTCTCCAAAACCCAGCACCTCCCTCACCAGGCGTCCGGTTCCGGGCCAAGAGCCTTCCAGGGATCAGAGTGGGTCCGGCAAACCACCTCAGTCACCACAACTCGGAATCCTGGATAAGCTTTTCTCAAACCCATTCTCTGGCCTTCCCGGAGGTAGTGGAGTAAATGTGCGTCGGCCAGCCTGGTCCTATTTCTCGACCGAAGCACCGTCTCCCACTCCTTCCAGAAGACCGAATACATCTTCAACCACCAACCGTACCACAACAACCACCACCAGCTCTACCACAACCACCACCACCACCACCACCCCTTCTACCACTACCACCACTTCCACTCGTCCATCGAAGTACCCTAACACCCAGAGTTTCTTAAGTGCTCTCTTGGACGCCTTTTATAATCAGCCGAAGGTGAAAAGTACTGCCAGACCTGACACGCTACAGTGATTTAAGTCTTTCTATTCTTATTTTGTATTACAAATAAGTGGAAGCTACATCCACATCAGATGAGAAGGGTCTGAGGTCTCTTACTCAGCTTCTGCCAGGTCGGATCATTGGCTCTCTATACTCCTTTGACCTAGTACGATTTTGTAAGTAAACCTCCCTCCCAAGACACTGTCGTGTGTTCTGGACATCCAGAAGCCATGGAGGTCCCGTGATTTCAAAGAAAAATATTGATGTCTATTAGGTTTCCGTTTTTTATCGTGATCAGTTACTTTTCTGCCTAAATGTGATGGGATCCGTCGCTGTTGATCAATTCGAAGTAACCAACAGAGTGGCGTCATTCTTACGTCCTTTGAAGCGATTAATAAGAATAAAACCTTGATAAGTCCTTGCTCGAAGACTGCAGTTCGGTAACTCAGCTGATTTAATGAATAAAAAGGTGATTCTACTCGGGAAGGTCTTGAATTTTATCTTTTTTCCAGACCTCATGAAACGAAAATTGTCGTTCACCTTGTTGTCGTGTTATTTGGTCTTAATCTCCACTTCTGATGATGATTGAGCAGTGATTATTCGTCCCGTTCTTTAACTTATTTTCAGTGTCGATTCAAATACTAAGAAAGTGTAATTAGTAATTGCCACAGACAGGGTCATGGAGTTAATTGATAGAGGGCCACTTAACTCCAATGGCTACAAACCTATTCTTTTCCAAACCAAGTTCCTGTTACAGGAAGGGGCTGTATAGCTAGGGATATCCCTGTGTTAGGTGGTGGAACTTATTTAGAGATTATCAGGACAAATTTCCAGTATTTTTGTGCTAAATTCGTTTGGTCAGACATTCAATTTATTCCCACCGTCATACGAAATCCAGCGGGGAAGCAGGTGTTGTTACCTTTACCAAGGTGAAACATTTTCATGATGACAATCAGAATGAAACGCGAATATGGTTTTATGGCGTGTAATGGGATGAATCTATATTTACTCCTTTTCTATGATGAGGTAATCCCCATAACCGAAGAAATTTGGGGTGAGGATGGATGATACAGACCGCTATCTAGCATTCTAGGGACATGTAAGTCTTCTCCCTTATCACTGTGACGCTCCCAAGTAAGAACATGTACATAAATGCCACTGGAGAGCGCGTCCTGGCACGCGACTACCTGGTTTTGGTATTGGTAGTTAGGGGTAACCAGGTGGCGGTTGTCTGCGAGGTGGTCGCGTAGGGGTTGTCGTTTGCTTGCTTGTCTGTCTGTCAGGCGCGCGGCAGCCCAAAAGCCAGATTGCGTCGGCGTTCCTACTCGGGGGCGTCGCTTGTTAAATATTTTTTATGTGTGGTGAAATTACACCCAAATTATCTTGGATAACCTTGTTCAAAAAATGCTCGAGATTGCGATTTTATACACTTTGATTATAGTAATCTCGACAGTATATTAGTTTTATTGAGTTTTTTTTTTTTTAGCACTTATCTTACAAGAACGTACACGCATGCACCCGGAGATGGAAGCTGGTTTGCTCTACTAGCAACCCACGAAGCATAGCAAACTTCGGTTCAAACAAGAAGTGGCATTTTGGCGACCACGGGCATGGTTCTGAACGACTTTATGAAGTGCTGTTGAGCCTGTACAAACTTATTTAGCACATGCAGCTTATAGTCTTGTTACTTTTTTTTTTTTTTTGCTTTGTTTTGTTTGGAATTCTGTTTTATTGTATACTGTTACCTGTTTCATTTCGTTTTGTTTTATTTTAGGTTGAATTTTGTTTTGTCTTACAATTATCATTATTTCTATTAACAGCAATGTCGTTTTCTTGTTACGTCGGTAGGAGGCAAATCACCGTCTTCAGATATAAAATAATTCATGTCCTCAACTATGCGCATATCTCTTAAAAATTATTCCCTTTGTAAATTTTGCCTACAGGTGCACCTCAGCCCTGGACTCTGGAAAGACTGTAAGGAAATCGTAAAAATTTCCGGCAGCCTTGTTCGATATTTTTGTATGCACGAGTACGAGTATGTGCACGTTGTCTCTCGCAGTCAGTTTTGATCAAGCGAGGTTGTTCTTTGAAGTTAGTTGGATTGCAACCGTACCGGCATAACACTGAAACAGGACAACCCAAAAGAAATAGCCTAATCGTTATGTTTCTGAGATATCACATGGTTATTGTTATGTTTTTATATGTTTATCGTTATATGTTGTACATTCATTCTATTTATAAAATTAATTGCATATTTTATCTAAGACTATGTATCAGTTTGTAATACAGTTAGCCTAGCTTTGTTTTTATAATTTTGTAGACTGTGAAAGACCCTTAGTTAAGGCAGTGACTTGGAAGACACAAAAGTTCCTCCACACACACACACACACACACACACACACACACACACACACACACATACATACATACACACACACACACACACACACACAAACACACACACACACACACACACATATATATATATATATATAAATATATATATATATATATATATATATATATATATATATATTAGTTGCAACGGCGAAACGAATAAAAGCTTCGGTGATACCACAATCTTGAGTGACGATGGGATTCGTAGAAGACGGGCTTCAGGTCTGCGGTGTTCATTCGGCCTAATTCCTTGGTACCATAATAATAGGTGTCAGGTTATCGAGACTTTTATATTCTCAGTGGTGCAGTGGTCAGCGCGTGGGACTCACGTCCAGAGGGTCCCGCGTTCGAAGCTTCGATACAGCATAGTTTGATTATTATTATTATTATTATTATTATTATTATTATTATCATTATTATTATTATTATTATTATTATTATTATTATTATTATTATTATTATTATTATTATTATTATTATTAATTATTATTATTATCATTATTATTATTATTATTATTATTATTATTATTATTATTATTATTATTATTATTATTATTATTATTATTATTATTATTATTATTATTATTATTATTATCATCATTATTATTATTACTCACTACTATCATTGTTATTACCATTACCATTATCATATGTATGTATATATATATATATATGTATATATATATGTATGCATATATATATGCATATATATATTGTATATATACATATATATACATATATATGTATGTATATATATTATATATATATATACATGTATATACATATATATATATATATATATATATATATATATATACATATATATTTCGGGCGCAGATCCTCACTAATGCACACTGTGTTAAACATGACAGCAGTTTGACACTGATTCATTTTTTACTCATATTTTCATTTTTTCTAACAGTAGATCTCATTTCAGGAGGGCCTTCCATATTCTTTCATATTTAATTGACTTTTCGACTTCAGGGAGTCATCTTATGATTAGTATACAAGAATTAAGTCAGTCTTACACAACTACATAATACACAATTGACAATTTTGTACAGACAACATGGATTTAAGTATAGGCCGCTTGGGAACACTGCAATGATCGTGTTGACCTCCTGCATAGCCGGACACTTCGCTCGGGAGGGGGGGGGGAATGGGGAGGGAGAAGGGGAGAGTCAGGTAAGATGGTTCGTCTCGCAAGGACGCTCCATTGGTCAATAGGGAGTTGGTGAGGTGGAGGATGGGGAGGGGAAGGAGGTGGAGGAGGGGGAGGGGAAGGAGGTGGGTGTTGCTGCCGATGGGTTCCAAATCTAGATTGAGGAATTAAAGAAAGGAATAGCAGAAGTCACGTTAGATTGTATGTTGATTATCGGAGCTCTTCCCCTTATGTGGATGGCTTCTAGCATTTTTAGCTCTTTTATTATATTACAATGTGCACAAAGTGCTATGGGAAAGGACCTGAAGTATCCGAACTCGGGGAAGGTACCCGCACGTAGTTGTGTACGCGTTAGGCAGGTCTATTTTCTCTACTCCGTCCCACTTTTGGACAGATACTTTTCGATAGTGACAGTTGACAGTTACTGTCATGAGAGCGACGGGCATTAATTACTTCCTTCCTCCCTATGTGATGATGTACTAACATATCATTGTATTGTGCAATAAATGTTGACCTGATGACCACGAGTTTAATATTCCTTTTCGGATGCTTGGGAAGGCGAGTGTGCAGATTAGTCTTTGTTTTAACATGCACGGAGATTTCTTCGTTTATTCTGTCCTCCTAATTCATCATTCATTTTAAGGGTTATATAATGAGCAAAGAAACAATCAGTGTTTCAAAATGGTCGTTAGGGAACTAAATATCAGTAGTTCGTTAAGTTTAGTGTTTACATTATGTCAACACGTCGGAGGTATGAACGAGTGTAGTCACTGTAGTTCAGCAGTCAGTGTGCTATTGATCTTGAACCGGTGCAGAACACAAAATATTACGTGGTGCTAAGGTGCTAAGATGAGAGGGAGGGTGGAGGGTGTGGAGTGTATTCAGGGGTGGAATGGGAGGGAATGATTTTACGCCTTTTCCTTTTTGGCTACCTCCCTTGTAAGGGGGGGGGAAGCCTTGGTATATGTATGTATGAACGGTGGGGCCGTCATGTCTATGGGATAACAATGAAACCACCGTACCTCAAGACCTACTACGACTACAGCACCTCCCCTAAGGTAATCTTACGTAATTCACTTATACAAATCTATAGATGTTTAAGTGCTTGTTTTGTCGTTACCGTTGGGGCGGGGATCATGTTAGATCTTGGAAGAACTTATAAGTGCAAGGGTAATAGTTATAACTGATTCATGCAAGATGGAATGGAGTGTCTTTGGTGTATGGAAAGAAGCGCTTAACACAGATAGAAAATGGAAAGTAAGGGCTAACTACCTGTAAATGAGAAACCAACATGAGGTAAGTAAAGTCAAGGGACACTGTATTATTCCCGCTTCCAGCAAGCTCCTCAAGCATTACAGTCAAAAATATTTTCGCGTTGTAAACATGATATATTGTTGAGCTTAACGTCATGGCGTCGTCATTCCTCGTTGTGTAGTTCCGTACAGGGGTGAATTCCCAACGAACGGGAGTGTTGCCTTCTCGACATCCTCTCTTTTTCGGCACCTCAATCTGATGTCAACGGGCTTTTCTACTTTTAGCTTCTACTTTAAAAATAGTCATTTATCATATACAAACATATATTTTTTTCTATCAAGGTAGCAATTACAACTATCTGAGCAGTTTAATTCTACGGGAAGAATAATTATCCCATGCGTCGATGAACTACAATGAAAATGGAGGGTGGCCGAGCAGTTCATGCACTGGGAAACTTGCAAATCAACGCACATGCAAGTTAATTTTCAAATATTTAAGTCCAAATGAGATGGTGATTCGTTCACGCATTACGTTAAGGTTTGTTCGATGGGTTTGGTTTTAGCCTCTCGCCACAGCCAATGGTGGGTGATTCTCCTCCAACCGCCTCACATCATATTTGGGTAAACGCGGTGGTACGTTCTGTTAAGATCCTCAGCCTTGTGCTTTGCAGCCCGAAGCAAAACCGTCCCCATTAAAAAAAATAAGATAAATAAAATTAATGCTCTGGTCCAGGGGTTTGCAAACTGTGGGTCATGACCCTTTTTCTGAGGGGTCATGACCCTTTTTCTGGGGCTCCTGACCCTTTTTCTGGGAAGTCGTGGAGGGTCTAACTATGTGCATTTAGCTACAGACCCATGTATTGATTTGCTTGTATAAAAAATAAACGCGTCCTTCTCATTAAAATGTACAACTAAATGAACTTTTTTTTAATAAACATTGATAAACAAAAATATTGCTCTGTTCTTTTAAATAACAAGATAATGTATCGGCGATATAAAAAATTGGTACGCTTTCAGAAGGGGGTCATGGTGTGTTTGGTACTAATGAAAGGGGAAACTGCTCTGGGCAATAGTTTGATTATCATCATTGGACCATAAACGATTATCGTTGAGCAATGATCACATAAAGAAAAACTTGCCTTTAGGCGAATTGCCCGCCTTTGTGGCAGCGTCATGAGCCCGGGAAATATCTCGTAGCTCGTGTCAAATGGCTACTCGAACGGCCGTAGATCCTATTCTACCCCACATTTTTAAATTTGCTGTCGTTGCGTTGGGTGGCGGGAAGGATACGAAATGTTGAGGTTCTAGTTTTTCGCTCAGCATTGGGATGACGGCAACCAGGAAAGGACGTGGGCTGAGTCCGTAACATTATCAGTTAGAGGTCCTATAAATGTCGAAGCTGGTATCACGTAAATAGGTGACGTCATACAATTTTTGTTAATTTCTGGTGGAGATGAACCTATAGACAATGGCTTCCATTATTTACAATAAAAAAAGTCTTTGTCCCATACGGGTTTGAAGTCCTGGTAGGGTTAGGACTGAAATTGAAATTACGCGTAGGCGACATTACCAATTGTTGCTGGCGCGTAATTGTTTGTCGTTTTGCATCATATATTAATCAATGACATTCGATATTGTTTCCATTTACATCTTGATCTTTTTGTGAAAAAGATAATCCTTATTACATTTCTGAATACATTGGAACAATTGTGGATCTCGTACAACATTGGAAAAATGTGTGCCTACTGTCGTCTAGAAAAGTAATAGACGCATCATGACGTCATGAATCGGTACCACGATACGTCGCGGCAAAATGTTTATGATGCATAGCGTAGATATTGTAGAAATACTTTTGAGAAAGCGCAAACAACCGCTAAATGTGGAACGGAAATTGTTGGAAATATGGTAGTGTAAGGTCTAAAAATGTGATCAATGTTAATGTGTGATAAATGTAAGTGTTGATAATCGTGACGTCAAGTCGTTGATGTCGTGCGTGGCTTTAATTTCGGGAGATAAATAGATTGATGGAAGTAATATGACTCTAGTTTCGAGCTGCACATTAAACAAGAAATTCTGTAGAGGCGAATTTGGCGACACCTATCCCCAACTTCCTTCCTTCCTCTCAAATGAAAGAAAAAAAAAAGTCGTACTATCTTGGTAGAATTCTGGAACGAATCGGCACCAGTTAAGATAGTTTAATCCCGCAATAAAAGATAACGCACTCGACCAAGACCATATCAGGTTTCTGTGCTTGAAAAGGCATAAAAATTGAAACGTCTTATGATCAATAAAAGCCTCTTCGGGAACCACCAGCAATTGCTATCTTGAAAAAGACCACAAGAACAAGCAATGCATGCAGTAAACATGCCGTAAAAACCACGCAGCGTAGGATATAAGCAGATAGTGGTGTGCAAAGATCACCCAGAGCATTTAAGAGGTATAAATAGAACCTTATTCAAATAGAACTTTAATGACAAAGCAACAAGTATTGTTGGATTTGGTGCGTAAAGCTCGATTACAGTAGGTAGATGCGCGCACGCTTGCTTGCACACGTGCATACGTATGTTCACTTATACACATGTATAAGCACGTAAACAAGCACAATTACAACTACACAAACGCATGTGCACACGCACGCACGTGCGCGCACAACACTACGAAAGTGTGATTACATGCAAACGCGCACACGTGCACATAAACACGTTCATACACACAAATGTGTATAGGCACACAAAGACAAGGGCATGCCCAAACACCCACAAACACAAATACGTACACACACACATTCACCTACAATCGTTCACAAACCCATGTAAACTCGTACACATACACGCATGCGTAAACACACAAACATATACGTAAACGCACACACCACACGCGCACACGCGCACACCACGCGCGCACGCACCACGCGCGCACACACCGCCACGCGCGCACACACCACACGCGCACACACCACCACACGCGCACGCACCACACGCGCACATATGGAACCTGAGGAAATTGGATCATTGACCTCCCGGTGTACAATGAGCAAGAATGATAACGTTTTTTTTTTTTTTTTTTTTTTCGTTTTTTTTTAATTAATGCTAGGTGGGAAGACCGAAATGATAGGAAATGAACAGACAAGAACTCTATGCATTTGGAAAGGCTAACTTTGCTAGATTAAAACCTTTAAAGGAATGGAGTGTAGACAAACAGAAGTAAAAGATAGAATGCCTTCGTGGAAATGTATCGAACAAGAGTGGGAGAGAAGTACAAAAATGGGTCGGTTCAATGAAGGACTTGCATTGGCAAAATGAAAAAACGAGAAAGCGAGGCAGATTTGTTGGAAATGAAAAGACAAGTCTAATAAAAGAAATGAAATGTACAAAAAAGAGAACTTTGAGAAGGATATAATTGGAAAATGTATGGATCAACCAAATTTATAAAATTTATACTTCAGATTTGCATGTGGAAAGCTGAAAAAAGGAGAAGAAATGTCAAAATTAAAAATAGAGGGAGTAATGCATGAAGATGCAAGACTGCAAGGTAAGATAATGAATGGAAACCTCCAGATAATGTTCATTACAAACTACGAGTTTGAGGGAGAAAAATGTGAATTGAAGGAAGATTTCATAAACAACAGTTGGCGTAAATGAAGTGTTAAATTACTCGAGAAATCAGTAACGAGATAGGCCTTTGTGCTGAAGATAATTGAAAAGTTTGGAAGACTCGAGACTCGCAAAGGAATTCTTGGAGTGGGTTCCTCCTGGTAAGAGGTCGGTAGGACTCCCTAAGAAATGATGGACACAGGTAGTGGAAGCTGCTGAACAAAGAGGAGGGAAATTGCAAGAAATATTTAGAGATAAGAACATAAGAACATAAGAAATAAAGGAGACTGCAAAAGACCATAAGGCCTACACTAGGCAGCTCCGTATCCATCACCACCTGTCATCCCCATCCATAAAGTTGTCTAATCGTTTTTTAAAACAACTGATAGTTTCAGCGCTTACTACGTGGCTACTAAGTTATGAGGACTTCTGGGACAGAGACCTTTGGCGAAGATTCTTAGCGGACGGACAATGAGAGGCATAGCCTACTTTGCGTCTGGCGAGTGGAAGCTGCTGAGCAAAGAGGAAGGAAATTACAAGAAATATTTAGAGATGAGGACTTCCCGGGCAGAGAGGCATAGCCTACTTTGCGTCTGGTGAGAAAGAAATAGGCCTCGGGACTAGTTGGGATTTTGAATTAGATGTGAATAAAAATGTAGAGAAGAAATGGTGGACAAATTTCATCAATTGATAGAATGTTCACAAGCACAAGGGGAAGGTGTCATTGGATTGGAAATGTGGTACCAATGTTCAGAGGAGGAAATGGGGAGGTATCGCTCGATTTTAGATTATTGTTCTCGACAGATATGATGGCCAAAAAGCGTGAAATTGTAAAGGGTAGTTGGATGAAATACTTGGAGGAAGAAATCATGGTTGACAACCAATAAGGAGTTTTTATTAGATTGATTGACGTACTGTATCAAAGAGGAATGGATGAATTATGTATACCTTGATCTGGAGAGGGCTTTTGACAAAGTGCCACACAGAAGATGGATACAGAAGTTGGAAAACGTAGGAACCCTAAAAGGAAGTACACTGAAAATGTCAAAATTGTAATTTACGTACGAGAACATTAGTAAGAGATGAAAAGTCTAACAGTGGGGAAGTGATTGGTGGTCTACTTTAATAGATAAGTCCTGGCACCTTTAATCTTCCTATTGTAGAGAAATTATATAAAACATAGAATAAACAATTGTTAACTTGTCTGCAGATGATGCAAAGATCATTATAGAAGTAAAATATAAATAATATTTTAAGGTGCTATAGGAAACCTAGATAAGGTTTAAGAGTGGATCCAGTTGAAAATTAATTTCAGTATAAAGAAATGTAAAATCTTGGAACTAGACTACGTTAAAAAGAAACTGACGAGGAAAAGTAAAATGGAAAATTAATTGATAGCAAAATAAGGAAAAGTATCTAAGATTTTCTTAATTGTGTTCTGCCTCAAGTAAATCAAAGTAAGGCTTTTAATTTGCAGAAAAATTACTAAAATTTCATTAATTGGAGAGCATGAAGAGTATTGTTGAAAGTCTTGCTCGTCCTGCAGTGGTTTGGTCACCACGCAAAGAGATACAGGAAAATTTGAGAAAACACGGAGTGGCAGATAAGATGATCCCAAGATTAAGACAAAATTCGAGGAAAGACTGAGAAGTGTGAATCACCACATTGGAAGAGCCAAGATAAAGGGGACATGATAATATGTAGATTAGAGACAGGTGGCTCGACAAAGAAACTGAAAAAAGTATTGCTAAAAAGAGACAGGCTTATAAGAAATATAAGTGCTCGGGTGCATCTAATGACTATGAAAGTTATGTATCAATACAGAGAGATTTAAAAAAAGACAATAAGAAAAAGAAAACGACAATACGAAATGAACATCGCTGATAAATCCAAAGAAAATCCCAAAGAATTCTATAGTTACATTAGAGATAAAAAGGTTGTTAGGAATCACATTGGTCCACTATTATCTGCTGACGGTCAACTTGAATATTCAAATGAAGGAATGTGTAATATCTTAAACAATTATTTTAGCTCGGTATTCGTAAACGAAACACCTCAAAGTGAATTCCAAACTGAAACCTGTGAAAAGTCTGGGTTAAACTTACTCACTACGGTAGATATAACAAAAGAAAAAATTAAAAGGTGTATAGACAAACTCAAAGTTAATAAAACACCAGGGCCTGACGGTTGGCATCCAAGAATCTTAAAGGAAATGAAAAATGAGATTGTTGTTCCATTATAAATTATTTTCAAGAAATCCATCATATCCGGAGATGTCCCAAGAGAATGGAAGCTAGCTAACGTGGTTTGGGTGTGGGTGTGGTGTGGGTGTGGGTGTGGTTTGGGTGTGGGTGTGGTGTGGGTGTGGGTGTGGGTGTGGTGTGGGTTTGGGTGTGGTGTGGGTATGGGTGTGGTGTGGGTATGGGTGTGGTGTGGGTATGGGTGTGTGTGTGTGTGGGTGTGTGTGGGTGTGGGTGTGGTGTGGGTGTGGGTGTGGTGTGGGTATGGGTGTGGTGTGGGTGTGGGTATGGGTGTGGTGTGGGTATGGGTGTGGGTATGGGTGTGGTGTGGGTATGGGTGTGGTGTGGGTGTGATGTGGGTATGGGTGTGGTGTGGGTATGGGTGTGGTGTGGGTATGGGTGTGGTGTGGGTATGGGTGTGGTGTGGGTATGGGTGTGGTGTGGGTATGGGTGTGGTGTGGGTATGGGTGTGGTGTGGGTATGGGTGTGGTGTGGGTATGGGTGTGGTGTGGGTATGGGTGTGGTGTGTGTGTGTGTGTGGTGTGGGTGTGGTGTGGGTATGGGTGTGGTGTGGGTATGGGTGTGGTGTGGGTATGGGTGTGGTGTGGGTATGGGTGTGGTGTGGGTATGGGTGTGGTGTGGGTATGGGTGTGGTGTGGGTATGGGTGTGGTGTGGGTATGGGTGTGGTGTGGGTATGGGTGTGGTGTGGGTATGGGTGTGGTGTGGGTATGGGTGTGGTGTGGGTATGGGTGTGGTGTGGGTATGGGTGTGGTGTGGGTATGGGTGTGGTGTGGGTATGGGTGTGGTGTGTGTGTGTGTGTGGTGTGTGCGTGCGCGCGCGCGCGCTGAACAGAGATGTTTCGAGTATTACCTGCGGAACGGAGTTGAATCCTCGTCCGGCGGCGCTCGTTCACACTATCGCCACTCCCATCCGGGTCAACGCTCCGGCACGCGCCGCCCACGCCGCCCACGCCCGGCTACACTTCCAGGTCCCCGCCCACATGCACGTAGTGAAGGTAGAGGAGGGAGTATGGGTGTGGCTCCGGGGGCAATCTGGGGTCCGGCGGAGGCAGCGGATTCTTCAGGAGCACCGGTCGAATCCTCTGCGTCTTCGTTCTGTCCAGGGCGCTCTTCCGGGAGGCGATTGCGTCCAGGGGCTTTTTGCCCGGCGTCGTCTTCCTCGGGCGATTGTCTTTAGTCAGGAAAGGGAGGAGGGTATGGAGAGCTGTCGCCGGGGATAAGCTGAAAAACCAAATTGGCTCGTCAGGTTTTTTGTGCTGAAAAGAGGCTTCTGTGGAAACTGTTTTGGGTCCGGGATACAATCAAAGTTACGTGTATATAAAAACTTCCTCAGTAACAAGCAGACGCACATATACGCACATCTATATACATACACACAATTGATCTGAAGACGATGGGGAGTTTAATCTGTTCATGGCGGATACAATCCTTCACTCTGGATATCCCCGCAAGGTAGTATTTTTCAGGTGAGAAAACACGTCCATGTACGATCTATCGCAATCATGTACAGGTATGTTATTTACCAAGCAAAAATGACACCCCTTTACCACATGCATTCATAATCGTATAGCCCCATCAACAGCCTACTCCATCGGTCAGTCAGTTGGATCTTATTCGGACTCACCTACCGCGGTGCCTTCGATGGTCCATGTAGAAGTACTTGTGTGCGGCGAGGAACGTCGGCGCCAGATACGGGAGTAGGTGAGGGGGAGAGGGAGAGCTGGTGTCAATGGGAGTGGGAGGCTGCATGGCAAGGGTTCCTGGTAGAAGTGAAGGCAAAAGGAAAGGCACAGTGAGGAGAGGCCAAAAGAGAGTAGACGAGGGTTTGGCTGGTGAGTTCCGGGCGTTGGAGAAGACTCTACGAATGCTTCCAGGCTGGCAGTTCTGGCTGCAGGCCAGGCTCTCTTCTGTTAGTCCAGACATTGTCCGCTGCAAATTAGGCTCCAGTAAATAAACTTTTCTTTTTAAGATATTTTCGAAAGTGGCAAAAAATTATAAAGAGCAAAGAATAAAGTGCCTTCAGATAGCCATTTGAAAATAGAACAGAATGGAGAGCATACTAACTTGAAGTCTAGTGCTGAGGCAGATACGTCATGAAATTCATTCTTCGAAAGTGTTGCTCATAAACAGATAAGAAAATGTCACGCACAGTTGTCAAGTTCAAGAGAACAGTGACCATGAGGATATAGAAAAAAAGTAGCTATGCAACATCACGTCGGATAGGTTAAAAATAAGAAAGTAAGTGTTGATGATATTTTGGACTCTACCTGCTTTAGAAACCCGAGCGAAGTGAACTATTCCAAACGTGATATGCTTACCCCGTACAGAGAGTATTAGTCAGTAACTGATATGGAGTTTTTCCAAGACGGTACAGAAAACAGCGCTTCGTTGAGGCTGTTTTAGCGTTAACATATGTTCAAGTTTTATTGTCGACTGTTACAAAGTAATGTCGTAACACATTCGCAAAATTCAACATGAACCATGTTCCTTCTTTTAATGTACATAAGACATGCCTTTTGCTCCACTACTCTGTATTCCACTGAAGAGGATCACAGTCCGTTATCGAAATATATGGATATCATTTATTTCATTTCTTCTTATCCAACACAGTGGGTTCTTGTTGAATTTTACTGTCGAGTTTACAAAAAAAAAAAAAAAAAATCTGTGTCCTAATGGAAAAGGCGAGTGCCATTGGACAAGATTGCGTTAAATGAAGGAAAGGAGTCTTGATGTCGTTGAAAGACGGTAGGTGGTCAGTCCCACTTTGATGTAGCTAAGAACTCTAAAGCTAAATGTTCTGCAGCCGTTATTCAGGATGTTGAGGAGGACGTCTAAAGAATGAATTGAAATGTAGTAATATCGTCAGCATGATTGGATTGAGCTATATGTGGTGTTACGCAAAATATTTATGAACAGGAGGAAAAATGTAAGAGAATCCAGTTGGACAGATGATGTCATAGGACCGAGAGGAGGACGGTGACAGTTTACAACAGCATCTATAGAAGAGTTACGAAAATCCGAAGTAAAATCTAGATGGGATAGATACAATAGGGTAGTTTACAAAGCAGAGGCTTGTACCAGGCTCTACCGAATGACTTGAATGTACAGTATACGCCAAATCAGCGTAGGTCTCTTCAAAACGACAAGAATTTTTTTTTATCAAGAGTGAGATCAGAAATTTTGAAAATAAAAATTTGTAAAAAAAAAAGAAAAAAAAAAAAAACGCTACTTCCTGCTGCTTCAGATCTCCTTCTACTGAACGAAGTAATGTATTGCTAGCCTGGCCAGATTTTGTCTTGCATTTCGCAAAACCAGCGAGGTCAATCTTGGTTTCATTTGCCTCTTCGCCCAGCGGGTAAAAAAAAAAGAAAAAAAAAAAGAGTAGAGGAAACAAATGCCATTGAACAAAAGGGGATAGAGATCTGTTAAAAAATTTCACATCAACATCCCCTATTAACGTTATGCTCACCATCCCACTCCCATGCAGTGGGAAGTGAGAAACCCCTGGTAGAGCAAAGCCCTGTCAGTTGCGGCAAGCCGCTGGGTTTTTTCAGTCCGATGATGGGTCGCCTCCCCGCCTGGCCAGAGCTGTCAGAAACCAAACCAGCAATCCACATCGGGTCCCAGGAATCAAACTCTAGCATGCGACCCGATCATTATGAAACAAGATATTGACAATGGTGATGCTAAAGATATTGACCACTACGACGTAGTGATACAGATCATAATGACGTAAATATGTTGACCATTGCGACTCTTACGGCTTCGCACCCTCTACCTGTTAGGACAACATATCTGCGGAAGTGACGTAACTTCCGGCTACATGTTGTTCGACGTATGTTCCCGTCAAGGTCATGCATACCGACAGGAAGCCGTAACTATCAGCATTATCAATTTACCGTCTGAAAATAAAGATATATGGATCCGGAAATGATCCTTTTTAATTCGGTCATTTTTAAGGTTTAAAATTTTATTGCCATGGCTGTGTCGTGATAAGGCTTTCCTCTATTGAAGCAATAGTCCCTCTGCACATGTAGCAAGTTTAATGTTATCTTCATAGAGGAATTACCAAACCTGTTTTTTCATAATTCCTCTTTTCTGCATTTAGTATTTCAACTTTGATTAGATAAGTCTGATTTATCAGCAAACACTTCAATATTTTCTTCAAAAACAAGTGAAATCTTCGCAGTAATAAAAAACACACTTTTATAAAAGAACGGGAGCCAAACCCCAAACCCATCCAGCCTGTCTGCACAAAGACATTTTCACTGACTAAATGTGAGTATTTACTGTAGTTTGGTCTAGGCCGCAGTGGTTCTTAACCTATGGTTCAGTGGCTCCTTAAGGGCCACCGTGGCTCACAAATAGGGCCACGAATAAAAAACTAGGGATAGTTAGTGGATACACTAGGGCTCTATCCACTAGTGACGGGATTTCTAGGAGGCTAAAGAACAGCAACCCATAAGAACGGGATATATGAGGAAGGAGGTTGAGAACCCTTGGTCTAGGGGGTCATGGAGGGTCCAACTGTATGTACATTCAGCCACACAGACCCGCGTATTGATTTGCTCGCATCAGAAAAGTAAACCTATCCTTCTCATTAAAATACATGATTAAATAAATCTTTTTTAATAAACATTGATAAACATTAACAAGTGTTTTGTTATTGTTCTCTCTGCCGTGATTAATCTTTTAAAATTTAAGATAATGTATCGGTGATGTAAAAAACTGGTACCCTTTCAGATGGCTTATAAAGGTCTGGGTCATGGTGGGTTTGGTACTGCTGAAAGAGGTCACGTGCTGGATAAGTTTGGGAAACATTAATCTAACACAACACAACGGCGGCGGCGGCGGTGCCTGCCGATGGCGAGGGGGCGGCTCCATCGTTGCTGCAGAAGTTGTCGGCGATCTCGTCGCTAAACCTAGAAATGCTGAAGAACTACCGAGGGGCTTAAGTGTTTGCCAATGCCGTTTCAATGCCATTACAATATTTCGATCGACAAAACTATTTGAAAGATGCAGAACAACTTTACTCGCTCTTCTGTTCTAATGTTTATGCCTGGCAAGCCTTGTCTCAATGGAAAGAACCTATACAAAGAGTACAAAAGATGCCTGAGAGACTGAGTCGTTGAGATCGGTCCTGTATTTGCTATTTTACATGTATTTCATTGCGGAATAATGTAGGAACTGTTTACAAGATGTTGCAGTGGAATTTTCGTTGGTAATGATTGTCACCAGCTGTTTAACGCTAGCTGGTGATCTCTAGCACCAAGAGTTTGAATCTCTCTCTCTCTCTCTCTCTCTCTCTCTCTCTCTCTTTTTTTTTTAATGAAAAATCAAAAAAATTTCCCACGATGGTTTCCCTGTCTACGCTTCTCTCTAGAACTCTTGACACTGTTACCAGATGACAAGCTCAGGAGACAATACCGGCAAGCTTCAGGGAAGAATCCTTCCATAAAAAAAAATGATTCAATACTCAGGTGGTTTGACATCAAGGGCCCTTAAGAAAGTTGGTCACAAGTGCCAGATACTAAGCCACCAGAATTCCAGAAAGGTTAAAAGATTTGGGTCCCCGACCACTTGAAGACTCTTTCTGGTAGTAGGTCACCTTCAGCACTATCATTGTCGGGAGGGAAGATAGGGAGAGGGAGGGAAGATAGGGAGAGGGAGGGAGGATAGGGAGAGGGAGGGAAGATAGGGAGAGGGAGGGAAGATAGGGAGAGGGAGGGAGGATAGGGAGAGGGAGGGAAGATAGGGAGAGGGAGGGGTGAAGATATGGAGAGGGAGGGAATATGGGGAGAGGGAGGGAAGATGGGGAGAGGGAGGGAAGATGGGGAGAGGGAGGGAAGATGGGAGGAGATTTCATTGTACTGAAGTTCCGATATCAGTTTTTTTTTTACAGCGGTCTTTCTTTTACCAGGCTTATCTTTCAAAAAAGCGCCTCCATGGCTTAACGAAATTGTTTTGATAAAGGCAGGTGTGACACCCAAAAATGTTTCGCCATCTGGCATACAGAGGGTGGTTTCTTCGTTGAACAGAATCGCCTGATGGGGATCCGGGCCGGATAGCGACTGTCAAAACAGCGACAGTCATAATAGCGACTTCATAAGGGCGACGTAATCAGGTGAGCGACTTTCAAAACGGCGACTGTCCTAATGGCGACCGCATTATAACAGCGACTGTAATAATAGCGACTTTACTATCGACCGGTCAGAATGGTCGCAGACTTATGTTTCAATTGCTTGTGTTTTCGTGTTTGTATTTGCGCGTTCAGTTGTGTTTACTTTGTGAGATAGGTTCAGAATGAAATATGCTCAAAAGGTCGCAGACTTATGTATCTATCGCTCATATTTATTTGTTTGTGTTTACATGTTTGTGTTCACTTCGTGAGATAAGTTCGCTGAAGTGAATTTACTGGTCGGTTGCTCGGTCGTCGGTTTTTTAATTCTTATAATAATATTTTTCTTTCAATAATAAGTAAATAATAATAGCAACATTTAGGATTGGCCGAAACGTCGTACCCTGCAGAGTTCTGGCCGAAACGTCAGTTGCCGAAACGTCTGTGGCCGAAACATCCTACATTCGATGCGCTCCCCTCCTGCATGCTCATAATGATGTTGAACTTCTGGACTGGGTTCAAAATAATTTTTTGCACTATCTTGGCGTTGAATCTATCTTGACATTAAACATCATGGTAACACAGAGCGTTACCATGACTTTTAATAACAAGATAAACTAACGCCAGAATTAGTTTTTGGACAACCCAACCCTAGACTCCTTGTTATGATATGTTATCAATGTTAGGCAACTTTTTGTGCAACAATAACACCATTTACCTTAGTCCACACATGAAAGCTGTATAATTTTAATTTAGATAATTTGGTGCACTGTATAGAAATTTAGATAATTTGTTTAATAAATTTAATTTCGTTTTCACACAGTATGTGCAAAAAATATTGTCACTTGAAATGATATATATTCTGTGGCCGAAACATCCTGCATTCGATGCGCTCCCCTCCTGCATGCTCATAATGATGTTGAACTTCTGGACTGGGTTCAAAATAATTTTTTGCACTATCTTGGCGTTGAATCTATCTTGACATTAAATATCACGGTAACACAGAGCGTTACCATGACTTTTGATAACAAGATAAACTAACGCCAGAATTAGTTTTTGGACAACCCAACCCTAGACTCCTTGTTATGATATGTTATCAATGTTAGGCAACTTTTTGTGCAACAATAACACCATTTACCTTAGTCCACACATGAAAGCTGTATAATTTTAATTTAGATAATTTGGTGCACTGTATAGAAATTTAGATAATTTGTTTAATAAATTTAATTTCGTTTTCACACAGTATGTGCAAAAAATATTGTCACTTGAAATGATATATATTTCTTTAATTCTTTTAATAATATATTTTCTTTCAATAATAAGTAAATAATAATAACAACATTTGGAGGACAGGCCGAAACGTCCTACGTCGGTTTTTTTTTATTCTTTTAATAATATTTTTCTTTCAATAATAAGTAAATAATAATAGCAACATTTAGGATTGGCCGAAACGTCGTACCCTGCAGAGTTCTGGCCGAAACGTCAGTTGCCGAAACGTTTGTGGCCGAAACATCCTACATTCGATGCGCTCCCCTCCTGCATGCTCATAATGATGTTGAACTTCTGGACTGGGTTGTTCAAAATAATTTTTTTCACTATCTTGGCGTTAAATCTATCTTGACATTAAACATCATGATAACACAGAGCGTTACCATGACTTTTAACATCAAGATAAACTAACGCTAGAATTAGTTTTTGAACAACCCAACCCTAGACTCCTTGTTATGATATGTTATCAATGTTAGGCAACTTTTTGTGCAACAATAACACCATTTACCTTAGTCCACACATGAAAGCTGTATAATTTTAATTTAGATAATTTGGTGCACTGTATAATTTCAATTTAGATAATTTGTTTCATAAAATTAATTTCGTTTTCACACAGTATGTGCAAAAATATTGTCACTTGAAATTATATATATTTCTTTAATTCTTTTAATAATACATTTTCTTTCAATAATAAGTAAATAATAATAGCAACATTTGGAGGACTGGCCGAAACGTCCTACCCTGCAGAGTTCTGGCCGAAACGTCAGTGGCCGAAACATCCTACATTCCATGCGCTCCCCTCCTGTATGCCCATAATGATGTTGAACTTCTGGACTGGGTTGTTCAAAACAAATTTTTACATTGTCTTGGCGTTAAATCTATCTTGACATTAAGCATCATGAACATCAAGATAAACTAACGCCAGAATTAGTTTTTGAACAACCCAACCCTAGACTCCTTGTTATAATATGTTATCAATGTTAGGCAACTTTTTGTGCAATGATAACACCATTTACCTTAGTCCACATATGAAAGTTGTATAATTTCAATTTAGATAATTTGTTTCATAAATTTAATTTCATTTTCACACAGTATGTGCAAAAAATATTGTTACCTGAAATGATGTATAAGTAATTTTTCTTTTAATTATTTTAATAATATATTTTCTTTCAATGGTAAAAAAAATAATGATAGCAACATTTGGAGGACTGCTGATGCGATAATGTCGCTGTTATGACAGTCGCTCTTATAATACAATCGCTATCATGTGGTCGCTGTTGTGATGGTCGCTGTTTTAAAAGAATCGCGATTGTGAAGTCGCTCTATTGACAGTCGCTGTTATGACAGTCGCTATTCGGAACCCGAGCCCGCCTAATGATGGGGAGAATAAATGATAAAACTCGAGCAACACTGCTTACCTTCCTTGACCCCTTCTTCCGTGCCGTAGCCCTACTCGTAGATGGGCGAGTCAATCGAAGTAACGTGTCAGAGGCTACAGAAAGCCTCCTCGCTGGAGAGGGCCGAACAACATCGTTTCTGTTGGAACACCGTGTTACTTAACGGATAAAATCGTTAACGGTCAATATGTTTGATAGTTGGAATAACGGCCACAATACTTGAAGCGTCACTGGCGAACGATCAAAACGGCCATGTAGTTGAGAACTGTTACATCGTACCCTTAAATATTAACGGATACGATGACCTAGTAACAAGCAAACTATCCCAACAAAGTCGTCCCTCTGTTCCGTTTAAACAAGGACTGTTTTTGAAGAATTTTTTCTGTCTAATGAACGGTTCTCATGACCACACTGTCTCCCTCTGTGGTCAAACGTACGGGAGAAGGTCCAGATACAGACTGACACTGACGAAATGACGCCCGTATTACAAGGCTGACTGTCAGTGGCCAACCCTCGTATTTTTGCACTTAAACCGCTCATGCGCGGATGTGATGCGTGTTGCATCTGCGCAATGTACGGGTGGAGTGTCACGGAAGTGTTCTGCCTCACTGTTTCAGTTCTGAAACGGTGAGATGGAAGGTTGGTCTTTCATGTCTGACAGTGCGTAGTCTCCTCTTTATCCCTTCGACCCCATAAAACATTCTTTACGAAATGTTGAGAATTTCTTTCATCTCTGATAAGAATGGGTTCTTCCAGGTGAATAAAGTAATCTGGTGTTAACTAGAACAAAACTTGTCTTAGGTGAAGTTGAAGAAAAAGGTTAGCTCTTCTTTTACAAAGGATTACAAAGGCGGAGCATGCCGACAGGAGACCTTTTGATCCATATCTAGGTCGGATAAAAAAAAATCATATTAATAATAAAATAATAAATAAAAACTATAATAACGTAAATAACAAATAAAGGAGTTCGCCTGTGACCTGAGTTAGAAATCGATCAAACGAAACTAATCAAATAAAAAAAAATCTCGTTAGGATGAGGAGCCTAATGTAGGTACCTCAGAATCCAGTCAAGTGACCATCCCTCAGTTTAATAGGACAGTTTAGTATCACTGAAAATAGTATCTGTAATAGATGCCATCGGATGAAATGGCCTCGTATTGCAAACGCCACAAAATTATTGCGGGTCAGTAACTGACGATTAAAGCGAGATATAATCGCAGCGATAACATACTAAACAAAACAAAAAAAAATAGAATGAAAGGTTAAGATGTAATATAATAAAATGAAAACGAAATACAATTCTGACAGACCATCTAAGCATTCACACAGCACAAATAAATATGTTGTAGAATCCACCAAATCAACCAAAAGCCGCGTGGTCATCTGATAACTAGCTACCAACGGCTACATCATTTGCTGCGTCATAATACAAGGTTGCCAAATGCAAAAACACGATCACGTCAAAATTCCACCGTGTTCAGCACAGCGGAAGTGTGGAGAGTGGAAGAGGTGAAAGAGAAGGGAAAGAGAGGGACGACAGGATAAGAGAAGGAGAGAGAGGATGAGAGAGAGAGAGAGAGAGAGAGAGAAGAGAGGGAAGGTGAGGGAGTGGTAGAGGGAAAGGTGGTAGAAGGGGGAGGGGGGAGGGAAAAGAAATGAGGATGGGGAGAGAGAGGGAGAGGGAAGGAAACACTGTTATCAAGCAAGTAATTTATGCAAATAAACTTTAAAAGAATATTCGCCATTTACATGAAATTGTACACATTGTTCGCAGGAGACGCGGTCGTCTGACAAACTCCACGGACTGACCGAATTTGGCATGAAACTACGCAGAACCTGACCAATGCGATGCTTGGTTGATTGCAAGCAGAGTGGAAGCAGATCTAACGTAAGTAGAGAGTTCCCGATGGGCACAAGCATTGGGGATTGAAGCATTCAGAGGGGTGGGGGGGATTGAATGGCACACGTACTGTACCTTCTACTGGACTCGTTCATAGAAAGGAAAGGGGGGAAGAGGGAGGGAAGATAGGGAGAGGGAGGGAAGATAGGGAGAGGGAGGGAAGATAGGGAGAGGGAGGGAAGATAGGGAGAGGGAGGGAAGATAGGGAGAGGGAGGGAAGATAGGGAGAGGGAGGGAAGATAGGGAGAGGGAGGGCAGAAGAAAGTGAGACGGACGCAAGATGGAGAGAGGGAGGGAGGAAGATGGAGAGAGGGAGGGAGGAAGATGGAGAGAGGGAGGGAGGAAGATGGAGAGAGGGAGGGAGGAAGATGGAGAGAGGGAGGGAGGAAGATGGAGAGAGGGAGGGAAGAGAGTGGGGAGAGGGAAGAAAGATGGGGACAGGGAGGGAAGATGGGGACAGGGAGGGAAGATATGGAGAGGGAGGGAAGATATGGAGAGGGAGGGAAGATGGGGAGAGGGAGGGAAGATGGGGAGAGGGAGGGAAGATGGGAGAAGGAGGGAAGATGGGGAGAGGGAGGAAAGATGGGAGAAGGGAGGGAAGATGGGGAGAGGAGGAAAGATGGGGACAGGGAGGGAAGATGGGGACAGGGAGGGAGGATGGGGAGAGGGAGGGAAGATGGGGAGAGGGAGGGAAGATGGGGAGAGAGGGAAGATGGGGAGAGGGAGGGAAGATGGGGAGAGGGAGGGAAGATGGGGAGAGGGAGGGAAGATGAGGAGAGGGAGGGAAGATGGGGAGAGGGAGGAAAGATGGGGAGAGGGAGGAAAGATGGGGAGAGGGAGGAAAGATGGGGAGAGGGAGGAAAGATGGGGAGAGGGAGGAAAGATGGGGAGAGGGAGGAAAGATGAGGAGAGGGAGGAAAGATGGGGAGAGGGAGGAAAGATGGGGAGAGGGAGGAAAGATGGGGAGAGGGAGGAAAGATGGGGAGAGGGAGGAAAGATGGGGAGTGGGATGAAAGATGGGGAGAGGGAGGAAAGATGGGGAGAGGGAGGGAAGATGGGGACAGGGAGGGAGAGAGGGGGACAGGGAGGGAAAGAGGGGGACAGGGAGGGAGAGAGGGGGACAGGGAGGGAGAGAGGGGGACAGGGAGGGAGAGAGGGGGACGGGGAGGGAGAGAGGGGGACAGGGAGGGAGAGAGGGGGGCGGGGAGGGAGAGAGAGGGACAGGGAGGGGGACGGGGACGGGGAGGGGGACGGGGAGGGAGAGAGGGGGACGGGGAGGGAAGATGGGGACAGGGAGGGAAGATGGGGACAGGGAGGGAAGATGGGGACAGGGAGGGAAGATGGGGACAGGGAGGGAAGATGGGGACAGGGAGGGAATATGGGGACAGGGAGGGAATATGGGGAGAGGGAGGGAAGATGGTGAGAGGGAGGGAAGATGGGGAGAGGGAGGGAAGATGGGAGGAGGTGGTAAGATGGGGAGAGGGAGGGAGGGAGGATGGGGAGAGGGAGGGAAGATGGGGAGAGGGAGGGAAGATGGGGAGAGGGAGGGAAGATGGGGAGAGGGAGGAAAGATGGGGAGAGGGAGGAAAGATGGGGAGAGGGAGGAAAGATGGGGAGAGGGAGGAAAGATGGGGAGAGGGAGGAAAGATGGGGAGAGGGAGGAAAGATGGGGAGAGGGAGGAAAGATGGGGAGAGGGAGGAAAGATGGGACGACCTGGGAAGATGGGGAGAGAGGGAGGGAGGAGGGGGAGAGGGAGGGACGAGGGGGAGAGGGAGGGAAGATGGGGAGAGGAAATGGGGGAGAGGGAGGGAAGATGGGGAGAGGGAGGGAAGATGGGGACAGGGAGGGAAGATGGGGACAGGGAGGGAAGATGGGGAGAGGAAATGGGGGAGAGGTAGGGAAGATGGGGAGATGAAATGGGGGAAAATGAGGGAGGGAGAGGAAATGGGGGGAAATGAGGGAGGGAGAGGAAATGGGGGGAAAATGAGGGAGGGAGAGGAAATGGGGGAAAGTGAGAGGGAGGGAGAGGAAATGGGGGAAAGTGAGAGGGAGGGAGAGGAAATGGGGAAAGTGAGAGGGAGAGGAAATGGGGAAGTGAGAGGGAGAAGAGGAGAAATGGGGAAGTGAGAGGGAGGTGAGGAGATGGGGAGGAGAGGGAGGAAGGATTTGGGAGATGGAGGAGAGGGGAGGGAGGATGGGGAGAGGGAGGCGAGAGAGGGAGGAGAGGGAGGGAGGGTGGGGAGAGGGAGGGAGAGAGTGGAGAGGGAGGGAGGGTGGGGAGAGGGAAGAGAGGGAGGGAGGAGAGGGAGGGAGGGTGGGGAGAGGGAGGAGAGGGAGGGAGGGTGGGGAGAGGGAGGAGAGGGAGGGAGAGTGGGGAGAGGGAGGAGAGGGAGGGTGAGAGGGAGGTGAGGAGATGGGGAAGTGAGAGGGAGGTGAGGAGATGGGGAAGTGAGAGGGAGAAGAGGAGATGGGGAAGTGAGAGGGAGAAGAGGAAATGGGGAAGTGAGAGGGAGGTGAGGAGATGGGGAAGTGAGAGGGAGAAGAGGAAATGGGGAAATGAGGGAGGGAGAGGAGGAAATGGGGAAAGTGAGAGGGAAGGAGAGGAAATGGGGAAAGTGAGAGGGAGGGAGAGGAGGAAATGGGGAAAGTGAGAGGGAGGGAGAGGAGGAAATGGGGAAAGTGAGAGGGAGGGGGGGGAGGAGGAAATGGGGAAAGTGAGAGGGAGGGAGAGGAGGAAATGGGGAAAGTGAGAGGGAGGGAGAGGAGGAAATGGGGAAAGTGAGAGGGAGGGAGAGGAGGAAATGGGGAAAGTGAGAGGGAGGGAGAGGAGGAAATGGGGAAAGTGAGAGGGAGGGAGAGGAGGAAATGGGGAAAGTGAGAGGGAGGGAGAGGAGGAAATGGAAAAAGTGAAAGGGAGGGAGAGGAGGAAGTGCGAAAGGTGAGAGGGAGGGAGAGGAGGAAATGGGGAAAGTGAGAGGGAGGGAGAGGAGGAAATGGGGAAAGTGAGAGGGAGGGAGAGGAGGAGGAAATGGGGAAAGTGAGAGGGAGGGAGAGGAGGAAATGGGGAAAGGGGGAGGAGGAAATGGGGAAAGGGAGAGGAGGAAATGGGGAAAGTGAGAGGGAGGGAGAGGAGGAAATGGGGAAAGTGAGAGGGAGGGAGAGGAGGAAATGGGGAAAGTGAGAGGGAGGGAGAGGAGGAAATGGGGAAAGTGAGAGGTGTTGGAAGGTTGGTTTGATACTTCCAAACACGTTGGTGGTTTTCTTCTTTATTGAGGTCTGCCTAGTTCTAATACAAAACATCGCTGGCAGGTCCGAAGAAGACTTCGGGAGATGCCAGATTTTCCTAGCTAATTTAATCTAATTACAAAAATGGGCGTACCCATAAGAAGGGCAGCCAATAGAATGTCTTGAGGTGCAAGAGGGGGCCAGAGCCGTAGGTGTGAACTCTGACCCTGGATTGAGCGCAAAGTCGTGTTGTTTGGGTGATTTGACAGATGAATGTAGGGGAGGTCACTTCATGACCTCTGATAGCGCAGCTGAGGTCCACGCGGTGAATGGGCCGTTCTTCGATGGGCCTCTCGTAATGAAAGGCCTCTCTTCTTGGAAGTGGAGGTAAGCGCAGCTGTCATCTGCCGCTGTGGTCCACGCGATGAATGGGCCGTTCTTCGATGGGGCCTCGCGTGAAAGAAATCGTCCGCCGCCTCGCGGGGGAAAGAAATCATCTGCCGCCTCACAATGCTCGGCCACGCTATTGTCACCGTCCCGGTGACTGTACACACAGAGAAACAAGAACAAAACACAAGGCAAGGTCCTTAACAAGGCCTTGGCATTAGGATTATATACAAGAATAAAATATATGAAAAACATGAGAGCTTGAAATTAAGAATATTGGAAAGTAGATATTGTTTCCGTTCACCTATACAAGGAATATACATTTATGAAGGTGTGGCTCTGTTACGTAGATTATAATGGAAAAATGGTTCTGGCGGATTTTGCGAGACGGTTTTTGAGGTGTCGTCTCTATCCTGAAGAGAGGTAGTTGGGGAATTAACATTTTCTATGTCTAAGCCACGAGGAACCTTTTTTATGTGATCTTTATGCAACAGAGTCTCTGTCATAGTTTGCAAACTGAGTGCCTTTACTTTATTGTTGGATTCGTGGTCAAGGATACGATAGGGACCCGAGAATTTTGCTGAAAGCTTAGAGGTAGGTGTGTGGTTAAGAGTGTAAACAATGTCTCCAATATCAAAGGTGTCAGTTCTGGCTGATTTGTTGTGCAAACGGACCATTTCGTCCTTCGTTAGATGGAGAGAATTATGTATTCTTTTGAAAAGGTGATTAAAATTTGCTACTTTAACCTTCACAAAGTCATTGAAATTATAGATTGGTGGTAAATCTGAAAGGAGAAGATCATAAGGGAGCTGTTTGTCTGAACCAAAAAGAACAAAATGGGGTGACTCTGATATTGATTTATTTATTGCAGAATTTAGACACGCTTGAATCATGGGAACATGTTCATCCCAGGAGGGTTGAATGTCAGAAGCAAGATGTCTGATAACATTGAGAATCTTTCTATTTTGGCGCTCAACGAGGCCATTTGAACTAGGATGATAAGCAGTAGTATTACATTTATTGATTTGGAAATACTCGCAAATGTTCGAAAGAATCTCATTGTTGAACTCACTGCCGTTGTCAGAGATTAGAGTTTTGGTTTGACTATTTTGGCTAAAATTACTTGAAATTAACTTGGGCTTTTCCTGTTCGGTCACCTTGAGGTGGTTGACTGTAGGGGAAATTGCTGAAGGCAATGCTGGGAGGAAATGGTTTGCATAAATGATGCCATGCTGAGCAGGATATATAATAATGTTATGCTGCTTCATCAAGTTTAAGCCTATGAGGACATCAGCAGGGAAATGAACATCTGCTACATAAGTAGGAACTGTAATGGATGGGCACTCGTTCTTGAAGCTAATGTCTAAAGAAAATTTTCCAATGATGGGGAAGGGAATCCCATCCACATTGCACAAATTGACATCTGGTGGTTCTAGAATAGTCACTCGCTTTGTTTGGGTGCGCAATTTATGAAAACTATTTACTGACATAATGTTCACTGGTGAACCCGTGTCAAGGAACACTTTCAATTTGGTGTTTCCAGTCGTGGCATTGAAAATTAATGTCTGAGGAGATGTATCAGATACGTCAAGCGTGTGAACTGGCAACATGGACGTTTGTATGTCAGTGTAAGGGTTGTCTGATCTTAACCGGCTGTTTGGTTTCTTACTGAGGAGTCAGGTAGATGATGAGTTATGTGACAGGTTAGCAGGGGAGGAGTGGCGTGCATGTCTCACAGGAGATGTATGACGTGAATGTGTCGGGGATGAGTTACGTGAATTCCTGGCAGAGTAGGTGGATCCTCGGTTGTGTGAGGAGCGTGAACATAGAACTCTACATCTGTCTGATGAGTGAAAGCATATTCCATGATAACTGCAGTGCTTGTTGGGTGTTGTGGGGAATTTGCGATAACATATGTCGTCTGTGTGTCCTATTTTCTGGCAATAGTTGCAAAACTTCCGTGTCCTTGAGGGGGACCTGTGACGTGACTGATGACGTGTGCATGATGTATGTCTTGATCTCATGATAGGGGGAGTGGCCTGTGTTACCTGGGCTATCATGTGGTTGCGTGTAATAGGTGTAGTCTGGCTTTCTATTTCCTCGGTCGCCTTGTCCGAGTCAGGAAATTGTCTAGCGAATCTCGCTAATTTGACATCAGGTTTGAAGGCGGAGGTGCCTACTCGTCGCAACGTCTCTGGGTGCAATTGAGAAAGGAAAACAAGGTAGGCTACCATGGATACGACATATTCCACACTCATCATTCCGTTTGTTACCCATTTACTGTTACATAGATCGTCTCTCAATTTTGTTTTTACGGAGGTTGCTACACTCACTGCTTTATCCTTAGGTTGGTAAGGTGGGTGATTTAACTCTTTCCCTACAGAATAAATGGTTGAGAAGGCACCAAGCGGTTCAAAAATATCAAAGGCCTTCTTGAACTCGTTCACGAATTCTGCGTATGTGTCTATTTCGAGGAAGGCGTCTGCGTGTATTATGTATCCTGCTACTGTGTCATGTTTGTCGATCCTAGACGTCAATATAGAGATTTTAGTCTTATCACCTGTGGCGCCTCTACGTGCAATTTCAGCGTCCACTTCTCTCAGGAAATTGTGCACTGGTATATTATTACCATTAAACAAAGGGAGGGTCGTTTCGTCTTTTATGAGAGTAACTAAATTTTGGGTAGGCGCGGCAGTTGCACCTTGTCCCGAGGAGCTAGCCTGTTGCTGTTGTTGTTGTTGTTGTTGTTGTTCCATGTCTTGCGGGATCTGTGCAGATTGGCTACGTGTAACGGTTCTGTATCTGGTGTATGGGTGGTGTTTGCTGTTTTGCATGAGAAAAAAACAATTAAAGGGATCCTGTTGCACTAGGTGGATATAAAACAAATATATCTACTTACCCAAGTTGACGTATGGAGGGAACGGGTGATGGGCGGTTGCGGTCGCGCCCAGGGTGATGGAGGAAAGGGTGATGGGGAGTTGTGAGAGGGTCCTGCGTTCATGGAAGTGCTGTAATGTAGGTAAAGGTTAGTGCTCTGTTGAATTATCAGAATGTATGGGTAAGGGAGCACTGTATACAAATCCCATGTATTACTTTGAGAAAATAAAAATAAAAGAAGGGGCTTGTAGGAGCTATACGTGTCTTCTTGACGTAGCTGTTGAGCAGCTGGACAGCGGCGGAGGTCGGTCGATGTGCGTGAGAGCAGCTGGATGCGGTACGACAACAGCTGTCAGGCAGCTGCGGAGGTGTCTCGTCGCTCGTATTGTGCAGCTGGAAACAGCGGCGAAGGTCGGTCGGTCAGGCAGCTGCGGAAGGTATCTCGTCGATGTGCAGCTGGGTGTCAGTGACGGAGTCTCTCGTCGCTCGATGGGCAGCTGGTTGTAGTGGCGAAGCTCTTTTCGCTCGATGGGCAGCTGGTTGTAGTAGCGAAGCTCTTTTCGCTCGATGGGCAGCTGGTTGTAGTAGCGAAGCTCTCGTCGCTCGAGTTGGAGGGCGTGGTGGAGAATGGAAGTCTGTTGAGCAGCTGGTTTGTGGAGATGAAGTCCGTTGGGCAGCTAGTTGGTGGGGATGGCGAAGCTCGAGTATTCGTCGGTGTCGCGTGAATTGTTGGCGATGGCCAGGACGTCGTGCTTGCGCTGGTTGCTTGTAGATATGGATTAGAGTTCGAATCCACTTGCTGCCACCACTGTTGGAAGGTTGGTTTGATACTTCCAAACACGTTGGTGAGTCTTTCTTCTTTATTGGTCTGCCTAGTTCTAATACAAAACATCGCTGGCAGGTCCGAAGAAGACTTCGGGAGATGCCAGATTTTCCTAGCTAATTTAATCTAATTACAAAAATGGGCGTGCCCACAAGAAGGCAGCCAATAGAATGTCTTGAGGTGCAAGAGGGGGCCAGAGCCGTAGGTGTGAACTCTGACCCTGGATTGAGCGCAAAGTCGTGTTGTTTGGGTGATTTGACAGATGAATGTAGGGGAGGTCACTTCATGACCTCTGATAGCGCAGCTGAGGTCCACGCGGTGAATGGGCCGTTCTTCGATGGGCCTCTCGTAATGAAAGGCCTCTCTTCTTGGAAGTGGAGGTAAGCGCAGCTGTCATCTGCCGCTGTGGTCCACGCGATGAATGAGCCGTTCTTCGATGGGGCCTCGCGTGAAAGAAATCGTCCGCCGCCTCGCGGGGGAAAGAAATCATCTGCCGCCTCACAGAGGGAGGGAGAGGAGGAAATGGGGAAAGTGAGAGGGAGGGAGAGGAGGAAATGGGGAAAGTGAGAGGGAGGGAGAGGAGGAAATGGGGAAAGTGAGAGGGAGAGGAGGAAATGGCGAAAGGGAGAGGAGGAAATGGGGAAGTGAGAGGGAGGGAGAGGAGGAAATGGGGAAAGTGAGAGGGAGGGAGAGGAGGAAATGGGGAAAGTGAGAGGGAGGGAGAGGAGGAAATGGGGAAAGTGAGAGGGAGGGAGAGGAGGAAATGGGGAAAGTGGGAGGGAGGGAGAGGAGGAAATGGGGAAAGTGGGAGGGAGGGAGAGGAGGAAATGGGGAAAGTGGGAGGGAGGGAGAGGAAAGAGGGAGACAGTGTAAGAGAGGGAAAAGGAATGATGACTGGGTGAGGGAGAGAGGAGAGGTACAGAACACAGAACACAAAAGACAGAAAAAATGAGAGAATGAGAACAATCGGCGATCTTGTGTAATGGTGGAGAGTGAGGCTTTATCTTTATTTTCTTTGTTATATTATTTTATACTAATCATTCAGATAGAAAAAGTATTAGTCGGTTAACAGCTTATCTTATTTATTCGGCACTCGTCTAAGTTGTATTTTTAGTTCCCGATTAAAGCAACTGGCACACTCTG
>NC_134782.1:10162400-10164900 GCF_046742065.1 Oratosquilla oratoria
AAGAGTGTGATTGAACACCTATGTAGATTCATTTGAACTGTATGCAGACGCATTTAAATTAATTCACCAGAAGAGTGCTCGTGACGTAACTGAAAGAGACCCAAAAGTAAACAACAGTGACCCCCCTTTCAGCCTGAAGTCCACACTCCCCCCCCACTCTCCCTTAAATAGATCAGTTGTACCTTTAGAATTAGAGAAACTTAAACTAAGAAAAAGAATGAGACGAGAAAGTAAGGAACGAGAGAAAGATCGGGAGCTTGAATCAACTAAATTAAAAGAACGTGAGAAAGAACGAGAGGACAGAGAAAGAACGAGAAGATAAAGACCATGAGCTTGAGCTAAGAAGGAACGTGACAGAGAAAGAAAACGTGAGCGTGAAAGGGAATGGAACAGAAAACCAGCGTAAACTAACGTTAGCTGGCATAGATAGGAATAATAAATCTGCCCTCCTATTGAATAACCAAGTTACCTCTATCCCCAACTTTAATGAGTCAGACCCAGAATACTTCTTTAAGCAATTTGAACGTCTAGCTGAGCACTTTAACTGGCCCGTAGAAGAATGGGTATGGATTATTCAAAGCAAATTGGTAGGAACAGCCGACAAAGTCTTCAACAGTCTTGAGGAGTACTCTTCCTATGAATTAGTAAAATCTAGTATCCTCAATGCCTATCAGGTTACCCCTGAATCTTACCGTCAAAAATTCCGAAATTTTACGAAATTACCTAACTTGACCTTTGTCGAATTGGCCTCTGAAAAGCTCAGAATCTTTAAACAATGGTTCTCTGCCACCTAAGTTAAAACTTATGATCAACTCGTTAACTTGATGGTCCTTGAGGAATTTAAACGTAGAATTCCATTTCAAGTCATGCTTCATTTAAATGGGAAAGATGCTCTTGATTTAACTGAAGCAGCCCTACTTGCCGATCAATTTGCGGTACTTAACAGGTTGAACGTACAGCGGGGAAGCAATTTTGCAAAGCCATCAGTAGGTTCCCTTGCCACTCCCGATGATAAGCAGCCAGGAAAGACTTTTATCCCTACCCCCCTCTCCTCTTCCTGTAACTACTGAAAAAAAAACCTGGCCATCACATCACTCGATGCCAAGAGCCAGGTTGCAGAATTTCAAAGTCCCCTAGTGGGTCGAAGGCACCTAACCAGTATACTGGACCAAAATCTTACGGTCCCCATAAACCAGTGACCCATGTAGTGAAAGGTATCTTTCCCCCTGTGAAGATGCCTTTCAAGATTTCAAGTCCCATGGTGAAATTTCTACTGATGAGGAAAGCCCCCTTTTCCCTATTACAATTCTACGAGACATTGGAGCAGCTCAGTCTATAGTGAGCAAACAGGCTTTGCCCGAGATAAATAAGAGGATGACAGGAAGGAAAGTAACTGTCAGTGATTTATCCTCTACCCAGTCCATCGAGCTAGCTCGAGTATTTTTAGAGTGTAAATTGTTTCAAAGAGAAGTAGAAGTTGGCGTCTGGAAAAACTCTATGCCTGTCCCCGGGGTTGATCTCATCCTAGAAAATTATCTAGCTGGATCTATGGTTCCTCCTCCTCAAGATATTATAAAGTTCCCTAGTGACAAGACCCCTATTGTTGTGGAAGATCACCTTCACCCTGACATAATGTGTCTTATAAATTTGATCTTCCTAACCAAATAATTTCCCGAAAGAACTTGTTCAAATCTGAACACGATGATCCCACCTTAAAGAATTTCCATAGACTAGCGGTCGATTCCAGGGAAGAGGTCGACCATTTCCCAGGTTACTACTACTACTAGGATGGTATCTTGATGAGAGGTAGCAAACCTTCCAATTGCCCTGACCGTGTGGGGGGGGGGTGAGGGTGTGCGTGCGTGTGCGCGTGGGTGGGTGTGGGCGTGTGCGTGCGTGTGCGTGCCTGCGTGCGTGCGTGCGTGTGCGTGCGTGTGCGTATGCATGAGTGTGTGTGAGTGTGTGTGTGAGTGTGTGTGAGTGTGTGTGAGTGTGTGTGAGAGTGTGTGTGAGAGTGTGTGCGAGAGTGTGTGTGCGAGAGTGTGTGTGCGAGAGTGTGTGTGCGAGAGTGTGTGTGCGAGAGTGTGTGTGCGAGAGTGTGTGTGCGAGAGTGTGTGTGCGAGAGTGTGTGTGCGAGAGTGTGTGTGCGAGAGTGTGTGTGCGAGAGTGTGTGTGCGAGAGTGTGTGTGTGTGAGAGTGTGTGCGTGAGAGAGTGTGTGCGAGCGAGAGTGTGTGCGATTGTGCGAGAGTGTGTGCGATTGTGCGAGAGTGTGTGCGATTGTGCGAGAGTGTGTGCGATTGTGCGAGAGTGTGTGCGATTGTGCGAGAGTGTGTGCGATTGTGCGAGAGTGTGTGCGTGAGTGCGAGAGTGGTGGTGCGAGAGTGTGTGTGTGCGAGAGTGTGTGTGTGCGAGATGTGTGTGTGTGCGAGAGTGTGTGTGTGCGAGAGTGTGTGTGTGCGCGAGTGTGTGCGATTGTGCGAGAGTGTGTGTGTGCGAGAG
>NC_134782.1:10169900-10174900 GCF_046742065.1 Oratosquilla oratoria
GAGTGTGTGTGTGTATTAGAGCGAGTGTGTGTGTGTATTAGAGCGAGTGTGTGTGTGTATTAGAGCGAGTGTGTGAGTGTGTGTGTGTGCGCGCGCGCGCATCTTTATCTTCTGATAAAATCTGCGAGCTAAGGTCGCCCGGTGCTTGGCATTATAAAGCCATATCTGTTGTGAAATGAAAAGACATTGACAGATCCATTCCGAGCAGGAAAAGATATGTAGTATCAACACGGAAATGATTTGAAGGCTGCAATTCTACTTGCCTGTATTGTGTATAAGGATATCGGAGAAATTTAAGGCCTATCTCATCTTGAGACACAATATCCTTTATCTTCGCGATAAAGTAACAGTTAGTATCCCCTTTCTTTCCACCACAACTATTGCTTTCTTCGTGTCGGCCCGGGCCATCGTGTGCATTATCCTCGGAGTGTAGTTGCTCTCGTGCATTCACCATGAGCGGGAAGTTTGACGATCTCCTGACGCAACTGGGCACAGGTCGCTGGAACCTGGTGTACTTCGCTAGCATCTCTTACTGTAAGTATCTGTACTGACATTTAACTCGTCTGACTAATGGGCGTTGTGGGCGTGGATCGATCAGAGAATGACCTCACGATAGCGCTTGTGGGACAAGATGGTGTGGTTTCCCGGGTAAATAGATTATAGAAGAAAAAAGTAAATACAAAGTATGGAGATAGTTGTTGGATGGTCCAACTTCGTGCATTGAGAGTTCTGACTGCGCTTAATAGGATCTGATCTTGAAAGTTCCATTTGATTTGTTTGGTGTTTGACTACGAATACCCTCGTTACTCTAGTGACAAAATTTTCACACTGAATCCGAATCGGAGAAGAAATAATGGTCTCAAACTGTCACGAAATGGATTTAATTTGGAAGTAGATAGAAACTGCTTCAACCGTGTAGTTAATGTATGGAACAAACTTTATGCAGAGGCCGTGCAATGTAGTTCAATTCGAAGCTTTAAGATTCGTTTAGATAAACGATGCTGTAATGCCTGCCATTTGTTTAATATTGTTTATTTGTGTATTAGTCTGTTTACTACATTCATTTTATTGTTATTTATATTATATATTCATCATTATTTGTTTACATCCGACCTAGTTATGGACCAAAAGGCCTCCTGTAGGCATGTTCCTCCTTTGTAATCCAGTTTCTGTTTTGGCGCCTTTTACACGAAATTTTAGTTAAAACTTGAGGCTAATTTCTTACTTCCCAACCCATAAGTGAATAATGTTGTACATTCTGATCGTTCTCTATCTCGCACACACGGAATGCACCGCACATATAAGCGTGTAGAAAAGCCTGTCGTTCTTCCAAGAATTCCACCGTTCCTCACGATCCCACAAAGAGAGTACAGATGAAGGTAGAGCGAGAATTAAAGGAACTTGGAGATAAATGTCTGATCACTGAAGAAATGGGTCGTCTCAACGTAGCTTATAATGTAGTAACCGAGAGGACAGCCAAAGTTTTCGACCCTCTATACCTCCTCAGGTACCATCTCTGCTTTTCTTTTCAGGATTACCTCTACTGCCAACAATAACTCACTCTTTTACCGGTTAGACTGTCAACAATAACTCACTCATTTACCAGTTAGACTGTCTTCCCATCTCGGCACATTTTCTCGCCCACTTCATTTCGAATGCCTTGTGTTTTTTGTTTTTTTTTTGTCAGTTTTTCTTAATAGTCGCGTCTAAGCTCAGTTGAAAATTTCCTATCTATTCATTTTTTTTAGTCGTCGGTTTTCTTGGTTCCTCTCCTCGTTGAGAAATACATTCCCAAGTATTTGAAATCGTTCACCTGTTCCAATTTCTCCCCGTCGCCCCCCCCCCCATCTGATGTTCAGATTTTTTATGGCGTCATTTTTTATCGTATTTATTTTTAGGTGTCATTATGGTGTTGTGGACAGTTGGGATGATTGATTAGTTATTTGTAATAATTGTTGAGCTTTAATTAAGGTGCCACGTCCGTCATTTCTGCGGATGATTGTGAACAAAATGTTACGAGTGGAGTTCCTTAGGGTTCCATTCCTGGTTTACTTCTGTTCATATTTACAAATATAGACCATGGACTGAAATATAGTCTCCAAATTTGCCGATGATACAAAAATGTGCGGAATGGCAAATTACCACTTGAACTAATCGGATATTCAATAAGATTTAGATAAACTACAATTGTCTGAAAAGTGGCTAATGAAATTCAATACAAGTAAATGAAAGGTTATGCAAATGAGTACAAATAATAAGTACGATTACAATTTATTTGGAAAGTTAAAAAAAAAAGTGGATAATGAGGACCTCGGCGTGATTAATTATCAGTTATCTCAAATCGTCTCGGCAGTGTATTTCCGCCTTGGAGAAGCCAGGCAAGATTCTAGGACTGATTGCACGCTCTTTTGATTTTGGCCCATCTGTCATTAACAAGCTACATAAATCGTTAATTCGTCCACATTTAGAATGTATCCATATGGTTACCGAATCTCATTATAGACATTGACAAATTGAAAAAACTACAACGGTGAGCCACAAAGCTGATTCCAAATATCAGAAACATACGAAAATCTACTAAAACGCGTGAATTCATTTTTCCTAAAGAATTGTAGACTTAGAGTCGATTTGATACAGGTCTTTAAGATTTTATAGGGAATTGACATCAAAAGTGTGAATCAGAGAAGAAACGATGGTCTTAAACCGTCAGGAAGTAGATCTGATTAGGATGTGGATAGAAGCAATTTCGCCAACCGTGTAGTAAATGAACGAAATAAAGCTCCTACAAAGACAATACAATACAGTACAGTTTGAAGTTTCAAGATTCGTTTAGATAAGCACGTAAGAATTTTGCTGTAAAACCTACCATTTTTATCCGTTTATTTTTTATTTTTTGTATTATTTATTATAAACTTATTTTTCTGTTTATTATTTATTATTATCTATTTCTTATTCATTTATCTACTTTATTTTCCACATCCGACCTAGTTATGACCCAAAAGGTCTCTTGTCGGCATGCGCTTCCTTTGTAATCCTTTGTAAACTGTCTTCGCACTCTGCAGCAACATGCTGGTGCCTCACAAATTGTTAGGTTGGAGCAACCAAGGCAGCTATAATCTATCGACTCTAACTTGATCCCTTTGGCGGGGCCCGGGGAACTCTCGTTGTTTACACATCTAACGATCACCTGCGTATGGCGATCTGTCTCACTGTTAGTCTGTTATCTATATATGGAATATATATGCAGTGTGTGTGTGTGTGTGTGTGTGTGTGTGTGTGTGTGTGTGTGTGTGTGTGTGTGTGTGTGTGTGTGTGTGTGTGTGTGTGTGTGTGTGTGTGTGTGTGTGTGTGTGTGTGTGTGTGTGTGTGTGTGTGTGTGTGTGTGTGTGTGTGTGTGTGTGTGTGTGTGTGTGTGTGTGTGTGTGTGTGCGTGCGTGCGTGCGCGCGTGATCATACTACAACTACAATATTGGGAATGCTTTGGGATTTGTGTATGTATATGAGGGACATGGAACTACCTAGTGTAGGCCTTATGATCTCTTGTAGTCTCTTCCATTCCTATGTTCTTAAGTGTGCGTACGCGTTGTGCTGACTGATAGTAACCACAAGATTTAAACCTCTCCCTCTTTGCAGCGTTTATGGTGATCGTGCCCCAGTCGTTCCCTGGTCCGTTCATGGCGCCTCCCTTGGGGCACAACTGCACCAAACCCTCTCCAGCCGCTCTGACGTCCAACACTTCGATACACAGGTGTTGCAGTTAAGCTTATTTCTGCTGTGGTGTCTTTTAGTGTTTTTCTTTTTGTCTTGTTTGAAAGGTATACTAGTGCGTCTGTCTTTTGAGTTCATCTTTGTGTTGTTATCTTCTTTCGCTTTGTAACTAGTGAATGTGTGTAGTGTGGATTATGGTGTCGTTTTACTTTTATTTTATTTTCATTTTTATTGTCGTTTGATTGCTTTTATTTTTATCTAGTTAAAATGCGAGATCAACCTGATATGTTGTTCAATTTTATCCACATTTCATTTCTAGCGAATACCCAGATAGTTGAAAGGATTTCGTCCAGGAATTGAATATCTATCTATCATCCTATCTGTCTTTAATTATTCATTTCTGTCTATCTATATTCTATCTATATTCTTTCTGTTTATGATACTATCCTTCTGTCTCTGCCCTTTCGTTCATTTGTCTTTGACATCAACTGATACATCTGTCTATATCTTCATTCATACATACATCTTTCTATATATATTTCTATCTGCCTCTCTCCCTCTCCTTATCTTGTTATCGATCTACCTCTCTTTATCCGTATCTATGCTTGCTTTTGTTTGACTATACATATGTCTACGTCTACATATTACGTCTATGCCTGCATCTGCCTGTATCAGTCTGTCTATCGGTATGTATCAGTATGTATCTGTCTGTATCAGTCTGTATCAATGTATCGTGTCTGTATGTCTGTCTGTATCTGTGTATATCTGTCTGAGTATGTCTGTATATTTGTTTGTATATATGTCTGTGTATATCTGAGTGTATATATCTGTATCTGTATCTCTCTGTGTCTGCCTGTGTCTGTCTCTGTCTGTATATCTGTATTTGTCTGTATCTGTCGGTATATGTTTTTGTATCTGTCTGTATATGTTTTTGTATGTATCTGTTTGTATCTGTATGTCTGTATCTGTCTGTGTCTGTATCTGTCTGTGTCTGTATCTATCTGTGTCTGTATATGTCTGTATCTGTCTGTCTGTATCTGTCTGTCTGTATCTGTCTGTCTGTATCTGTCTGTCTGTATCTGTCTCTGTATCTCTGCCTGTATCTGTCTCTGTATCTGTCTCTCTGTCCCTGTCTCGACTGTATATCTGTATTTGTCTGTATCTGTCGGTGTGCTTTTCTGTCATTATCTGCCTCTGTTTCTATATCTGTCTCTGTCTCTATGTCTCTATATCTATCTGTCTCTATGTTTCTATGTCTATCTATCTCTCTCTGTCTCTATCTCTGTCTCTAT
>NC_134782.1:10179900-10219900 GCF_046742065.1 Oratosquilla oratoria
AAAGTGACCGAGCGCAGACATGCTTTAGGAAGACAGCAAATGATATGTTTAAAAGATAAAAATGGAGAAATCATTAACTGCAGAGACAGAATGGTAAAAAGAGTAGAAGAGTTTTACCAAGAGCTTTGCTCGTCGAAGACCATAGTTGAGGCAGTAAATTCATGTGTAGACGTTACCAGTGTACCAGAGATTACAAAGGAAGTAGAAGTTGCTCTAGAAAATATGAAACGAGGAAGAGCACCTGGGGAAGATGGTATATCGATAGATCTGTTGAAAGACGCAGGGAAAGAAGTTTATATTAAGTTAGCTCAGTTGTACACCCAGTGCTTACGTCAGGAAAGCGTTCCTGAATCGTGGTGCAATGCTATAGTGATTTTGCTTCATAAAAAAGGAGACCAGAAGGACCTTAGTAACTATCGACCGATTAGCTTGCTATCAAATGTATATAAAGTATTCTCCAAAATCCTTACAAATAGACTAAGTCAAGTTTTAGATGGAAACCAACCGAGAGAACAGGCAGGCTTTAGGAGCGGATACTCGACTCTAGACCATTTGCAGGCGATGAACCAACTAATCGAGAAAACGACAGAATACAATATACCTCTGTGTTTAGCTTTTGTAGATTACGAGAAGGCCTTTGACTCGGTAGAACAAATAGCAATACTAAACTCGCTACGCAATCAGGGTACAAACGAACAGATCGTAAGTTTTAGAAAAGATTTATGCGAAAGGTACCGCTATAATTCGACTACGTAAAGATACAGAAGAGATCAAAATCGAGAAAGGAGTACGGCAAGGCGATACAATTTCACCCAAATTATTTACAGCTTGCTTGGAAGAGATTTTCAAAAGGTTGAGTTGGGAAGAAAAAGGTTTGAAGATTAATGGCGAATATTTGAACCACCTAAGATTTGCGGATGACATTATTTTTATTTCAGAAAGAGCAGAAGACTTGCAAGATATGCTGAGTGATCTAAACAAGGAAAGTCTCAAAGTAGGTTTGAAAATGAATGAGCAAAACCAAAGTAATGTTCAACACGAAAGTTCAAAGTAAAGAGATTATAATCGATGGTGAGAGTCTTGAAGAAGTTGAAGAGTATAATTGCTTAGGCCAGATGGGGAAAGTGACAAAATATCACGATAATGAAATAAAACGACGTATTACAATTGGTTGGAAGGTGTTTGGTAAGTATAATAAAATCCTGAGAGGCTCTCTACCTTTGTTTGAAACGTAAAGTTTACAATCAATGCATTCTGCCAGCAATAATCTACGGGTGTGAAACTTGGAAACTGACGAAGGCGATGGAAACAAAGCTAAGGACGGCACAGAGGAGAATGGAGAGATCAATGATGGGAATAACGCTGAGAGACCGAAAGAGAGCAAGTTGGGTGAGAGAGCAGACTAAAGTGAAAGATACTGTGGAGACGGTGAAAGAGAGGAAGTGGAATTGGGCAGGTAAGTTAGCGCGAACGACTGATGTGCGATGGAGCAAGTGTGCTACTGAGTGGACGCCGCGAGATAGGAAGCGTGAAAGAAGGAGACCAGACATGTGGAGAGACAAGATTGAGAAGTTTGCAGGAGTGACGTGGCAGAAGTTGGCGCGGTCGTGTGAATCATGGAATGCTATGAAGGAGGCCTTTGTTCAGCAGTGAACTCAGAACGGCTGATTTGATTGATATGTCGTTCATGCAAATATCTACCTATATATGTATCTATCCATCTTTGTATCTAAACTATCCATTTCCACCTCTCAATAAGAGGTACATGGAGAAGGGAAGAAACGAGAGAAAGTCCTTTGGAGACTGAAGAAAGCGTTTGATTGTGTAAAGGAAGGGAAGAGTTTGTACTGGTAAGAATGGGGGAAAATTGTGTGGATGAAATGGTTTGACACTTGTGGTTCATTATTTCTATTCAATCCCTTCCATTTGCGTGAGGGTTATCACTTTCCTGTCGTTTAAGATTTATGACCTTTTCTGGTGGTGTCACCTCGCAATCTTTTAAATCTCCGTATTTCTATATCCGACGAGGCCGGTTCGACAGACACGTGTTTAAAAGTGATGTGTGAACGTGTGAACGGGGTATTTGGTGTTCGAACACGTTGGTTAAACCCCAAATACCCCGTTCACACGTTCACACATCACTTTAAACACGTCTGTCGAACCGCGTTCGATGAACCGTGTAAACCCCCTCTAAGGGCCCAGTCGCACCAACCTGTTTCTGACCTAGTCGCCGACCAGTTGCAGGTAGTCGGTAATAAGGTAAATATATTACAACACCCACTGAATAGTCCCCAGTACATAGATTTTCATCTTATCAACCACATTAACTTTTTCCATTTCAATTCCTTGCATAGGTTTTGTGTCGCCGAACGATCCCTTGATTTTCGGTCGAAGGTGGTCGGAAACGGGTCGTAAGCTTGGTGTGACTGGGGCTTAAGGCGCAGCCAATGCACTGGGGTATCGCCCAGTCTCCAGCACTGTTTCCAACCCTACAAGGACATCACGCACGACAAACACGTGGGTTAGTGACCCACAGAGTGGCCAGATGGCTATCGACCCGTAGAGAATTGTTCAGTCCTTTGTATGGTTAATTATTTTCTTCGTTCTGGGTGTCCATCTCGTTATCTTCACTGGCAGCAAATCAAGACCGGTTTAGTACTATGGTAGTACTAGTACAGGGTAGTACTATGCTACATGGCACCAGTAGGACAATGATACTTTGCAATTTATGCTGAAGCACTATAGTACAGCAGGTTTTAAGATTTTAATCAGGGGTAGCTCAAGGTGGTTCTATGCAGCTAAGACTTTACCCTGGTTAGGTTAAGTAGACATCAGTAAAGCAAGGTAGATTTATTTATTTATCTATTTATTTTTTCATAATGCACAGTAATCGGTGCTGGGTGGAAATCTTGAATGAGGATGGGCTGTCTGCAATAGAGAAATGCACCGCTTGGGACTACGACAATTCGACCTTTAGTTCAACGTTAACATCGGAGGTAAGTTGCGATCATAAGATTGTTATTGTTACTTATTGTTATTGTTATTCTAAGCCCTTCCCCAATTTTTTGGTAAGCAGGTTAGAGAAACGAGAGCTCCTCGCATACTTAGGAGACATGAAATGTAGACCTTACCTGTCCGGGTACTTTTTTTTTTTCCCTTTCCAAAGGACATTTTTGTTGTTGAGGAAAATACCATGCGAGAACGAACTTTATTTCTAGCATGATGTTTCGTTTGTAGATGTCATTAGCAAAATTTGAATCTAAATACAGTAACACCGATAAGGGATGAGGAACCTTCCATGAGAGACTTGCCAATACGCAGTGGCATTAACTCCAGCTTCAGATGACGGAGGACTGGCATCCACTCTGTGCTGGAGGAAGAAAGCAAAGGAGAGCTTACGTGTCCAGAAAGACAAATCCATAAAAAAAAAGAAAAAAAAAATAGAAATGAATTAATGGAAATGTGGCATTGAAGACTATTTTTTGTTCAGTGATAAAGCTACGTATGGTCGCTGCCTCCAAAAATACTTCTTTCTTATCCTGTGACGGGTGCATTCGTAGTAATTTCATGACTGATGTTGTAGTGATAGCCAGATTTGAATCTTCAGGTCTCCTGTTGATTCCACTCAAACCTTATTACACTCGTCAAAGGAAGTACGAAAGATGGCTGCTTTGCTGCCCCCAATTTTCTTTTTATTTATTTATTTATTTATTATTATTATTTTTTTTTTTTCATGGCTTGCCTTTCTGGGCACGTAAACTCTCCCACGTTTGTTGGCTGACCTAAGAATCAAGAACGAGGCCTTTTTGAAATTGAAATGACCAGGTTCCTTTATAAAATGGTATAGAAAACCGTAACCAAGAAAATGGAAGATATTGGCCTACGGAATAAACCCTGGTTTTCCCACCAACCAGCGACGTTGCCACAACGCTCACACGGGCGCTAAAACCAATTACCGAAGGAGTAGTTTGCCAGTCCAACAAGACGTCAAAAAACGTGTCAAAAATGTGTGTAATAGGTCCTATACGACCACAAACGTTTGCGTCATGCACACACACGCACAGATAAAACTCAAATGTCTATTGGACTGGAATAAAGCAGAATTGTTGACCATTGAGACCAACATGAAAGGAAGTTTTTTGGAAGCACTTGTCATACGGGGCCCCAACACCACTGAACAAAATAAATACATGATTGATATTGCATCTCCGTTAATCCATTTACTTCCCATGATAAACAGCCACCCTCCCTCGCCAACTTTGTTTCGGTTTTCGCGACTCGCTTGCCTCCTCCTACCGGTAGAGTGGACAAGTGCCAGAGCGGACAGATGTCCGCCATCTACTCTAGCTACTATGAACGGACAAATGTTCCATACTAGGTTCCTCCCCACTCCCAGTTCTTCCAGAGGTTGCTGTAATAATACTTGGTTTAAATACAACAAAAGTATTTGATGAAGTTCTATCAAACAAAATCTCGTACCAAGAATAAAGGCTTACGTCACGTATAGTGTTTCCTCTAAATATTTTGTTGGCATTAACCACTTTTAGGTACTTCTGTCATTTTTTCCAAGGTCATAGAAAATAGTTGTCGCGAAATTTGTGGTGGGGGAGGGCGAGTATGCGTGCGCATATACACTTGCATACAGTACATGTGTTTGTGCATATGTACGCACGTACGTGTGTGCGCGCATATACATTTGCATACGTGTTTGTATGTGAAAATCAACGCATGCACATTTATACACCAACTAATCTCTAAAAGTCTCCCTCCGCCCCCAACGCCCTTGCAGTTCAACCTTGTGTGCGACGACGCGTACCTTCGAGTCGTCTACCAGAGCATCACCACCTTCGGAAACGTACTGACCGACCCCCTCAGCGGACTCCTGTGTGACCAGTGAGTTCCCAAGGTTATTCAGTTAGATTCTTGTCCACGGACGCCCCTTTATTATTTTGTAATCAGTCTCTGACAACTTTTCTCCCAAGACACAGCCTCAGAGAGGTCCTAAGTTAGAACCGAGGACACTTGAGGCAGTGCCCATCCCCTGTAGTCTTTGAACAAGTGTCTGTTTTCTTAGGTCGTGGTGTTGTCTATCAACCCAGTTCGAGATTTTGCTTCGGCTACTGCCACACGATCTCGCTCACCTGATAGGTTCTCTTGTACTAAAGGGATTACGACCGTCTCCATCAAAACCCTTTGTAACGCCAGACGATTTTATTCAGCTGAGGCAGCCACAACCTCTGACAGAAATTAAAAGTATCTAGACCCCTGTTTTTGTCATTACCAGAATTCTAAAATTGAACAAATATGAACATTTGTTCAAAATAGAAAAGATATATAAATAGAACCCGCCAAATTAAGTCTCGGAGATGCACAAATTACATCAATGCCAGGTAGCGAAAGACTGAAGAAGAAATTCTAAGAATGGGCGTGGGCGTGCGCGCGCAAATTATATCACCTAGAGACTGAATACCCATCTAAAAATCATTACTGGGAAATGAAAAGACGAATGATCTAAACTTTTTCGTCTACTCAATGTTGAGAATGATTAGGAAGTCTCATTATGGTTCACCTTGAGAGGGGGATTCTAGTCTTTTAAATTCTTCTTTTTCCCTTTCCATAAGTATCTAGCTGAGCGGATTAGAACGTCGTTACTTGCGGCGAAGGTCGAGATGAAGGCGGTTTGAATCCTGCCCCCAGCGAAGTTGAACCAAGGGCATGGTTCGTTAAATTCCACGCTACAAAGCCCTCTGTGAGGGGCACCGTCCTAGCCTCCGGATAAGGGAGAGTGTGTGACGTTAAACCATATCAATCATCAAAATCCCTTTTCATAAGAATGTGATAGAACTTCTTCACGTTCTCATAGTTCAATATCGACCGTGCATTTTAAGAACTCTCGGATAGAATCCTCTTTACCTTAAAATCCTCCTCGTGAAAATGTAGATTGTTTTTAATACCGCGTACGCAGTGTGCAGAAGCTGTCAGTCAGGTAGAAAAAAAATACATTACATTTTCCATTTTTTTCGTTTACAAAATACTCAGGCAATTTTATACCAGTCTTGTTTTCTTAAAGTAGATTGTTTCTAACCCTTTACTTCGGCCCCCCACCGCCGAAGTGGAAGGCCTTTCCGGAGAGCGGGACAAGTCTTCTGATGCAAGGAGAACGAGGTCTTGTTACCGTAGATTCAAAACTTTCTTCCAGCATTGGGCGTGTAAAGCCATCGGTCTTCTTCCTAATCCTGTTCCTGTTCACATCAATGACTTCTTGCTGGCTCGTCTCGTTCGAAATGCTCCTCCTTTACCGTTTCCTCCTGGGCCTTCTCATCCCGCTCGCATCCCACGGATTCTACACAGCAGGTAACTTCCAGCGTTGTTCTCATTCTTGTTCTCTGAAACTATTTTCTATGTGTATTCTAAAGTCCGTATCAATCTTCCAGCTCCTCGCTGCACTCTTTTCAATGTGCCAATGTATTTTAGATTTTATGGGACTATGCATAAATAGCATATTCCAAATGTGAGCGAACTAATGATCGATATAGTGGACTGGAGACTGTTGACCGTTTTAAGTCTAAATATTGCGATATTGGTCCTAGAATATTTTATTTCAGAGGCAGAAATGCAAAATTTAGGTGATTTGTGCTCTTATAATACACTAAGATTGTTAGTTTGCGTGTGTGTTTGCGTCCATATTTGTGTGCGCTTGTGTATTTGTATGTATGTGTAGGTGTGTGTGTGTGTGTGTAGGTGTACGCAACAGATATATATATAGTTGTGTGTGAGAGAGATTTTTTAGGAACGACTTTCTCAATTTTTTATCTATTCTTCAATAAAATTGTCCTTGTTCGTTCCTCCAGATGATCACCACATGAAAGTACCCGTCATTGATATATATATATATATATATATATATATATATATATATATATATATATATATATATATATATATATATATATGACATGACATGACAAGTTGAGGAAGGTGGAAAAAGTCACGGGTCTAGTTCCAGGTTGAGAATTTATCCCTGACCTGTTTCGCTCTACGCTTCCTCTGAAGAAGCGTAGAGCGAAACCGGTCAGGAATAAATTCGCAACTCGGAATTGGACCCGTGATTTCTTTTTCCACCTTTCTTGTATATATAATATGCGTGGGTCTGGGTGTATCCGTTTCAGTCCTCACAATCTCACCTTAACATTTCTCCTTCCTGCAGCTATGGAGGTGTGTGAGCCCAAGTACCGAGCGCTAGTGGGCATCTCAGTGGCTCTCACCTTCGCTTTCATGGTGTCGGCGTGGGGCGGTGTGGCCTACCTCATCAGAGACTGGCGTTGGCTGATGACCTGCATCACAGGCGTCACTTTTCTCTTCCTGCCTCTATTCCTGTGAGTGTGTATGCCTACAGAACCACCGAATGGCTCCAACAGTCGACTGGTCCCGTTATATCTGTGGTCGATATATGTTGGCTCATTTGGCCCCAACTTCCTTGCGCAAACTGTAGACGTAGTTAAGAATTTTTGGGTCTTTTAAAAGTCTGATTACCCTTTCACTGTATCTTCCCTTCTCTCTTGTCTATCATTTCCTCTTTCATGCACCCCAGTTACTCCACATAGGTTCTGTTCTGTTCCTTAATATTTCCTGTTCATAAATGATCATCGTTGCCGCATATTTTGTCCTGTTCTTTTATAAGCTAAGCTCCAAAGCCAGTAAAGCGTAGTTACATAACACCTCGTTTTAGGGTTTTCGATTACATCTGACGTGGAAAAATAGAACAGTGTCTTATAATACCTCCAATGTTCAGTTTCTCCTTCCCTTCCCTCGAGACAACTTTCCACACAATGGCCAACAACTTTTCCTTTCTCCCATTTTAGATATTCCTGGCCTCTCATCCAACTTACTCTTAACACTACTCATTATTGAAAGAGCTTTAGTAAGAGTAGGTGATCTACGTCATCAAAATTCCTTACAACTAATTTTAGTGGCTGATCTCGTACAAGGATCTTGTTCGTCTTAGGATGGAATGAGTGTTTCATTTCTGGAGTTACCTAAGGAGGGAAGTCCAAAACCAGCCATCTTGTTAACTCTTCCCTTCTTGCTAACAATTCTCTCTCTCCCCCTCCCTCTCCCCCCCCACCCAGGTTAGGCTACGAAGAGAGAAAGGTGTCTGTGAGCCCTTGTCCAGTACTAGTAAGGTTAGAACTGAATTGTTTTCACACGTGGCCCGAAGCCGTACATATACAACATGTGGGCCAGGCAACCCGTGGTGCATAATTATCCCTGATTGCATGGGGTTGGGTCAGCGTCAGATCACTGACCAGGCAGATATGAGTGTCAGATCACAGCGCGTCGCTTCTGGTGCATGCCAAGTGGTCAATACAATGCACTCTACGTGCTTTGGGCAATCCTGTCAACCTTTTGATTTCCCAAGAACGTATCTGAAATTTCAACAAGTTTATAAAGAGAATTATGGGTACCAGTACGACTATCTTTCTTTCATCTAAATTATTAACTTTTATTTTTTTGCAGAATAAGTTTCAAAAAGCCCTGTTGACAACATGCGTAGAATTTCACAACGAAAGACTGCATTTCAGATATCCGTCTACCCCCACAGAAATAAACTTTCAACAGCAAGAACAAAACAAATAGTTGTAGCTTCTTACTAGAAACTAAAAGTAGACATTATCGTGGCCTTTTCAGTGGGCTCGTAAGGATACTTTCTTTTCAGAATTTCTTTTCAAAAGCACTGCTGCTGCTACGGCGGTAATAATAAAACATAAGATAAATGGAAAAAGTCTCTGTACTGCCACTTTTTATTTTTATATTTATTTATTATTTTCTTTTTATTAACCCATTCAACTCCGATGACAAGATGTCTTGTCATTTGGTCAAATAAAACAAAAAATCATAAAACACCAAAATGTTTGATCAAACACCAGAAAAATATGACGTCAGTCCTCGCTTCGCTGCGAGCGAAGCGAGGATTGACGTCATATTTTTCTGGTGTTTGATCAAACATTTTGGTGTTTTATGATTTTTTGTTTTATTTGACCAAATGACAAGACATCTTGTCATCGGAGTTGAATGGGTTAATCTGAGCCTTTTCTCCTTTCGCATCCAGAGCACATAGGGCAAATGTAACCGTTTCAATTGCAGACAAATGTCTACTGAAACAAGCTACCACATTTTTTTGAATTCAAACCTCAAGAACTTTGTGGGTAACTCTCCTTTCAGCTTCTTGAGCGAGTCTCCCCGTTGGCTGATCGTCCAAGGAAGGCACCAGGAGGCACTCAAGATCCTGAGGAGGGCTAGTCGGTGGAACGGCGTCCCTCTGCCTCCGGATGATGTCCTCCTTAAGGATATGAAAGAAATCCAGGTACTTGACTATGTAAAAATGCATTTGCGTTATCATGTAAAGAATTCATATGTTCACGTAAAGACACTCAACCTCTCACGCGCCTGTACACACACACACACACACACACACGCGCACACGTGCACACGCACACGCGCACACACGCACACGCGCACACCACACCCACCACATGGGCTTGCTGGTGTAGTGGTACCGCTCTCGCCTGCTAACTCAGTGATCTGAGTTTGGTCCCCCCCCTCCCCCAGCTGAAAAGTATTACAGCACTACAAGCCGGTGGAGGGAGGGTAAGGTCACAACATTATTCATAATTAGGGGCAAATGACCTCTAAGCACTCATCCGGGAAAGTAATTGCAGACTCGCTCTCTCATGAATACACTCACGCACACTCCCGTGCACTCGCCTATACACGCGCACTCATGTACCTTTTGATAAGGTATCTTAGATGCGACAAATATAGAAACTTGATCTTGTTGGAGACCTTGAGAGAAGGCTCCTGGAATGCATGAAAGGATTTATGAAAGACCGATAAAGGCTTAGATGATGGAGGGAAATAACTAGCGTAGTCCCACAAGAGTCTGTACTAGCACTCGTATTTTTTTCTTTAATTATTCGTAAATGGCATAATGAAATAAAAACTACAATAACCTGTTTGCAGACGATGAAGAGATTAAGAATAGAAGATCAAAAATAGTGCAGATTGTTATACATGCATTGATACAGGATATACGTTTTCCCAAACATGGAAAAGGAATTTCATTGAAAAAATGCAAAGTATCTGGAATGAAGAAGAGTAAAGAAACTTTTATTGATTTATTTGACGTGGAATTAAATGACTGCAGAAGGAAATTCACAGGTCATTTGTCATTCACTAAACACTTCATCATGGTTGTTGGCGAGGCTGTTGGTGAGTATTCGAGCAGTTTTTCACAAAATATACAGTGAGAGATGAAAAAGCATACTAAAGGCCTGATACTCCCCAGACTAATATATTAAACAGTGCTGCATATCATGTAGCACTGTGTGGTCTCTCATAACAAAAGGAGAACGAGATCAAGAGAATTCAAAGGAGAGCATTCAAATTAGTCCTCAGCCTACCATGCAAACCATTCCAGAAAATTAAAGATACTGTAACTGTCTTCTTCAGAACAAAGGGGAGAGAACTGACGTGATAACGGTCTTCAGGTGTTCAGACCAGTGAAAGGAGTGGTCATGAAAAAAGACAGTGCCTGAAGAATATTGAAAGATACAGTTTACCGTATAAATGTGTTGTTTCGTGGATCTGGAATGTTCGGTGGCCGAGATGGTTAGAGCGTCGCAAATTGCGGCGGAGGTTGGGGCCGAGGAGGGGTCAGTTCGAATACTACCAGTAAGAAGCGTGTTTGTAGTCTAAGAGAGGGTTTACACGGTTGTCGAACACGTTGTTCGACAACCAAATACCCCGTTCACACGTTCACACATCACTTTAAACCCGTCTGTCGAACCGCGTTCGACGAACCGTTAGACCGTTAAAACGCCCTCAAAGGCAGACTACATTAGACTCCCTAGTCTTCTCGGAGATGGGCGTTCGTGACGTTAAACTAACCGAGAAAAGACGTGGAAAAGCTTAAAAGATGAAATCATCCAATCAAAATCCATAGAAAATATAAATCTACCAAATCGGGATGCACAAGAAAACTATTCATGAGGTCTTGTCTGTATGTCTGTCTGTATATCCGTGTCTGTCTGAGGTTGGGAGAGGAAGCCTGACGAAAGGAACCTAGTTTTCGTTTTCTCTTTTTCTTGACGACAGTTTTTGCTTTTCAGGAACAGGAGAAGGAGACTGAAGCTGCAGAGAATATACCGACCTTGGAGAAGCTTAGCAACGCTGTCCTCATCATGTTCAGGTTGGCTGTCTCGTCTGATATCTTTCCTCTGCTTAATCTTATCTCTACATATCGGCTGCATTCCTGTCTACATCATTACCATCAACATCAGTATATGTTGTCATAAATGTCATTATCATCGTCATCGTTGTAGTTGTAATCACCAATTCTTATCTTCCTCTTAGTCGTCGCCATCAATGTCATCGTAATCAATGCCACTGTTACTGCCGTCGTCGACATCATCCATGGCTATCATCGTTGTAATCATCAGTGTTAATACCATCAGTAATTGATAAATTCTTTCATTGTTGCCTCAAGTTTTAATAAGATGAGAACCAGGAGCTCCACAAAGGTCTTTTGGCCCTCCCGCAGATATCTCTGGGAAGAAACTTTGGACAGTTGTCCGTGTTGTGTGAGTATGGGACTGTTTCTATGTCACTGACTGAAAGTACTAATGGGGGGGGGGAGGAGAGAGGGGAGAAGTCGCCGGAGGTCAGATCTCCACGTTTGCAAACGTGTAAGAAATATAAGCGAAGTTGAAAGATCTTGGGCTCAGTCTGGAAACGGAATGCCAGTGCCTGGATTTTGAAAATGGGTTGCTGCTGCTGCTGCTGCTTCGCTGTCCATTCCACCACGCACAGGTACCCGTCATTGGTCCCTCGTTGTCATCATCACCATCATTGTCATTATCATCATCAATGCCATTATCGACATTATCATCACTAGTCAATATTGCCATTGTCCTTGTTATCATTGTCATTGCCGCTATCAATATCATTGTCATTATCATCATCACTTTTATCATTGCCATTACCATATTTGTAATCACCTTAATCGTTGTCATCAATGTCATTGCCGTCATCCTCATCGTCATTTTCATTATCAACACTGTTACTGCCTTTATCATCCTTGCTGCCACCATTGTCTTCGTCACCCCTTTTGTCCCTCACCGACACAACAATTTCGTCCTCTGAAACCACATCCAAAGACCACACACGCCTCAGCTCCTCTCCTCTTCTCCTTGCAGAACTCCCCAGATACGCAAGATCACCCTCATCACTTTCTTGGACCTGGTCTCTTCTGGGATGGTCTACGTCGGCATGTCTATAGCGGGCGCCATCTTTGATGTGGACATCTTCCTCTACATGGTTATCACGGGGTTCATGGAGGTACGGCCATGGTCATTCCTCTTCCGCTAACACAGTTTGGCTTGGCCTGTGAGAACTAGCAGCAGTTTGCCTTGAAAAGAAATATCTGTAGAAAATGTGTGCATCCATATTTATCATCCCATGCAAAAAAAATAAAAATAAACAAGTGGAGCACACAAACAGGAAAGTAGACGGACAAATTGATTAATGAAACGTTACGCTACGTTGGTTTGATTATTCAACTGAATCTTTACACTTTTATCAGTGTCACTGTTCCTGGAAAATGTTCCGTTTGAGACTACTGCCTGACTTTTCTCACCCTTGTAGGTGCCCGCCTACTCACTGACGGTGCCCATTGTCATGTGGCTCGGCAGGAAGAAACCCACCATCCTGGGCTTCCTGATAGCCGCCTCCTCGCTCTTCCTCATCCCACTCGTTAATGAAGGTCGGTGTAAGACACTTTGTAGGGGAGGACGGGCAGGAGAACAAATGAAAGGGAGATTAAGTTAGGAGGGAATAGAGGTTAATTGGGCTAGAAACTAAGGAAACCACTGGGAGAGGAGCCAACTGCCAGAGGATTTTGGAATCCAGGGAAATTTTCCGGAGCCAGGCAGGATCAAGGTACAGGGGTTCGCGCACAAAGAAATCGGGCTAAACTGCGAGGGCTACCAGCACAGACGGGGGTCAGGAACTGAACCACATGATTTACTGCAGGCGCGCGCGGGCGCAAAAGAAGCGAGTTTGAGCTGTCTGGTTAGTCACGCTCGAAACCGCGTCTTCTATCCACGCCCACGTTCGTTTATGATTTTTGGTTGGTACCAGTTAGCGCCAGTAGCCAGTGTAGATGAATCTACTTTCTTTGTGCAGCCATCCCAAGGTCGGACATGTACTTGCTCAGTTGTGTGTGTGATGGGGGGGGGGACATACTGAGATCACAATAGGAGTGTTCTTTCTTTAGTTAACAAAATAAATAAATAACAGTGAGGCGCGTTGCAAACTCAAATTTTTGGTCTGGCTAATTCGGAGGAATTGGCGCGCATACATAGCCTCTTCACTCCTTTTCCTCCTCCAACATTTCCTCCTCTACTTCCTCTTTCTACTCCTACCTCTCCTCCTCATTTATCGCATTCTGAAGTAGTCTGACTATACTTATACTAATCTCTTCCCGGCAGGCATGAACTGGTTAGTGATCACGTTGGCCATGGTGGCCAAGCTCTCTATCAGCAGTGTCTTCCAGATCCTCTTCCTCTACTCTTCCGAACTTTTCCCGACCGAAGTTCGCATGCGAGGATTCGGACTGGCAATGTTCGGGTCCAGGATCGGCGCCATATTCACGCCATACATCACCGACAAACTGGTACGAGGATTCCTCTCCCCCCCCCCCTCTCGCTCTTCCCCCCCCATTAGCTCTCCCCCCCCCCTCGCTCCACCACTCTCGCTCTTCCCCCCTCTCGCCCCCCACCACTCTGGCTCTTCCTCACCCCTCTAGCTCTGTATTTTCATCGCCAAATTTTACATGTCCGAAACCCCACATCCTTTAGATAAAGATGGAATTGTCTCCCATCAGAGCTCCATTTCTTTTTAACATTCTCTCGCTACCACATGCCCTTATTGTTCTACATGTTTTTTCTTTTCTTTTTTCTTTTTTTTTTTAGTGGGGGGGGGCTTTTCTTCCTCCTCCTTTGTTCTAAACGTAGAAAGTGAATTACCCTCCGGACACTACACGATTGGATTAAAACTGCTATATGTGGGGTAAAATACATCACTCGTGTACCCGAGTGAATGTTACTTCCGTATTTACGTCTGAAACACTTCTTATTGTACTCGTATTTTCATTAAGAAACTTTAGTCACCCCTTACCCATTCTCCTAATCTCCCAGTTCTGAAGCTCTGTCCAACTTTACTCTCCTTACAAGTGGTTTCTCGAGCTTTTTGAGTTTGCTTTAATTTCCCTCGAGGTGTAATTACAAAAAGACTATCATTGCCTAAAATCATTTAAAGTAAAATACATAATGTTGGGGCAGTAAATTTCCAATTCAGAGGCTTCATTGACCCATGCTACACCTAACACAGAAAACGTCCTGCATGATTCAGATGCAAGGGGAGACCTATCTCAGTCCAAAGGTCGAGAACCAACCCGTGAGCTGAAACTGAAGTCTCTCTTCCCTCTCCTCGTTCCAGGGTCTCCAGTATCCATGGATGCCCTTCGTCATCTTCGGTTCCTCGTGCCTCGTGTCTTGCATAGCGACTCTTCGGCTGCCCGAAACGCAGGGGCGACCCCTCTTCGAGAAGGTGTCCACCCTCGAGAACGACAAGGTCCGCAGAAGAGCAAGGCAAAACCTCAAAGCGCCGGACAGGTGACGTCCTCTCTAAACTTTGTTTCAATGAAATACCGTAACTAAAAAGGTGGTGTAGAGCCGACGCCATGATGCGCGTAACTGCGGCCGAAGCTGTCGCATTTGCCCAGTTACGCGCTTTAACTGCAGGGAATCAGAAATTCGGGAATCGTAAGCACATCTGAACGAAAGCGAGACCAGCACGTTTCCGATTGCGCCACCAGCGTACTATGGTAAACTGAAAGCATAGATTAACTTTAAGGCAGCACTAAAAGAGGCCAAGGGAGGAGGGGGGATGTGTATACAGGTGCCTCAGTCTTGTATCTTTAATATTTGTGTTTAGGTCATCGAAAGGATATTTGTATCCTCTGGAAGCCTTGCCATATTTTTTTTCCAACGTGCCAAACCTAAATTCAATTTGTATGGATTCTTTACAGATTCCAGACTTCTTAGTAATGAAATCACGTAAATAAATTCATTTGTAGGGAGTTATATTTCCAATTACCTCATTATCAAAGGAAACACACACACACACACACACACACACACGGTGTGTGTGTATATGCATACATGAGGCAGGAAACATAGGCGAATCAGACAAACGTGACGCACGAATCATTCATACATCACATCTGAAGCATGCATCATGAATCTTTTATCAGTGAATCCTTTATCAGTGAATTTGATACATGAATCTTAGTAATAGTGTGTATCATGACACGTGATGCATACATGAATCGCTCATGAAAATCGTTCATGAATCATGATGCATACATGTATGAATCGTGCATCACTCGAATCATACGTGATACGTACCTCGCATGAATTGTAGTTATGAATCTTATTACATTTATCTTACTTAAATGCTATATGAATAATATATGTAAAATCCATGTATGATATATGCATGTATGATTAACGTAACATTCAAGATTCATGCATCATACAAGACTCTGTTCATGCATAATTAACATTATGTTATATGACCCATACATGAAGCTTACATGCTACAAATCTTACACGAATTATAAACAAATATTTCGTTTGTAAGATTTGTAGCATGTATTATTCATGCAACATGCAAAATTCATGAGTCAAGTATAATGAATGAATCTTACATGATGCACGAGTCTTGCATGCTACAAAACTTGTATGAATCACACGTGAGATTCATGCACTACTGCAAGAGTTTTTCATGTGATTCAAGTAAGATTCATGTGGCATGTTCGGTTCATATAAATCGTGTAGCATGAATCTTGCATGTTTCGCGAATGCTACTTGAATCCTGATACACGAATCTTATGCTACATTAATCAAACATGATTCATGCACGGTTAATGTGATTCATGAACCATGCAAGGTTCATGTGTGATTCATCACCTAAGATTCATGCATGATTAGTGTATCAGATTTATGCAAGATTCATGCATCATACAAGACTCGTGAGTTATGCACAATGATTCTTACTTGATGCATGAACCTTACATGCTACACGAATTTCCACATAAATCTTACATGCTACATGATGCGTCCATGAATCTCGTATCATACAAGATTCATGCATAATGAATCTTACATGCTACATGAATATTCCATGTATCATGTAAGATTCATACAGGATTCATGTATAATGTATTGACCCATGAATCATACGTGAATCTTACGATACATGGAGGATACATGCTATGATTCATGTAAGATTTGAAGCATGTAGATTCACGTAAGATTCATGTAGCATATATTCATGTATCATTCGTGTAGCATGAATCTTACATGCTCCACGAATGCTACATGAATCATACGTGAATCATACATACCACTACCAAAAATCTTGCATGAATCGTACATGAATCTTTCATTTACGTAAGATTCGTGTATCTTCCATGTAAGATGTCATAATGATTCTAATGATGTATGAACCATACATGCTACGTGAATCTTACGTGAATCCTAATACACTAATCACAATTTTACATGCTACATTTCTGTGAATCTTGTAAGCAACATGAATCTTACGTGAATCGTTCATGCTATAAATCTTCCATGCTACATGAATCGTGTATTATCCAAGATTCATGCATAATGAATCTTACATGCTACATAAATCTCGCATGAATATTCCATGTACCATGTAAGATTTATGTATAATATCCGTGAATCTTACGATACATGGAAGATACATGCTATGATTCATGTAGCCCGTAATATTCATGTAGCATGTCTGGTTTATGTATCATGTAAGATTCATGATTCATGTGAGATATGCAGGATTCATGTATGAACCTTGATCCATGAATCATACGTGAATCTCATGACACATGAACGATACATGCTATGATTCATGTAGCCCGTAACATTCATGTAAGATTCGTGTAAGATTCATGATTCATAAGATTTGTATCATTCGAGTAGCAATAATCTTGCATGCTACATTAATCATACATGAATCATACATGCCACATATGCCCAAAAAATTGAATGAACCGTACATGAATCTTTCATTTATGTAAAATTCATGTTTGATTTGTATCAGATTCATACAAGAATCATGCGGCATGATGACTATAACATGTATGAGCCATACATGCTACGTGAATCATGATACACGAATCCATTTTACATGCTACATGAATCTTATGTAAATCGTCAATGCTACAAATCTTACATGCTACATGAACCCCACATGAATATCCCATGCATCATGTAAGATTCATGATTCATGTAAAATGCAGGATTCATGTATGAATCTTCATCCATGAATCTTACATGAATCGTACGTGAATCTTACGATACATGGAAGACGCATACTATGATTCGTGTAACACGTAAGATTCACGTAGCAAGATTCATGCATCATTCGTGTAGTATGAATCTTACCTCCATGAATGCTACATGAATCATACATGAATCTTATGCTACATGAATCATGACAATTGCATGAACTGTTTCATTAATATTCACGTATGATTCATGAACCATGCAAGATTCATGACTCGTGCATAGTGATTTTTACATAATGCACGAACCACACATGCTACGTGAATCTTGCATGAATCGTAGTACACGAACCACATGCTACATGAATCCGTGATGCATGAATCGCACATGAATATTCCATTATAAAAAAATTAAGATTCATGTAAGATGCAAGATTCTTGTATGGTGAATCTTCAGTGAATCTTGTTAAATGGGCACATGCTATGATGTTAGATTTGTAGCATGTAAGATTTACGTAAGATTCATGTAGCATGTCCGTTTATGTATCGTTCGTGCAGATGAATCTTGCATGCTCCACGAATGCTACATGGATCATACGTGAATCTTATGCTACATTAATCATATGAATCATGCATGCCACATATGGAAAAAACTTGCATGAACCGTATATGAATATTTCATGTAAGATTCATTATGAACCATGTAAGATTCATGTTTCAGATTCATGCAAGATTCATGAGTGATAATTACATGATGCATAAACCATATGCTACATGAGTCTTACGTGAATCATTCATGCTACAAATCTTACGTGCTTCATGAATCGCACATGAATATTTCATGTATCATACAAGATTTGATTCGTGTAAGATATGCAGGATTCATGTATGAATCGTAATCCGTGAATCTTACGATACATGGAGGATACATGCTATGATTCATGTAGCCCGTGATATTCATATAGCATGTCCGGTTTATGTATCACGATTCATGTGAGATATGCAGGATTCATGTATGAACCTTGATCCATGAATCATACGTGAATCTCATGACACATGAACGATACATGCTATGATTCATGTAGCCCGTAACATTCATGTAAGATTCGTGTATGATTTGTGTGATTCGAGTAGCAATTTTGCATGCTACATGAATCATACATGCCCCACATGCCAAGCATGAACCGTACATGAATCTTTCATTTATGTAAAATTCATGTTTGATTTGTATCAGATTCATACAAGAATCATGCGGCATGATGACTATAACATGTATGAGCCATACATGCTACGTGAGTCATGATACACGAATCCATTTTACATGCTACATGAATCTTATGTAAATCGTCAATGCTACAAATCTTACATGCTACATGAACCCCACATGAATATCCCATGCATCATGTAAGATTCATGATTCATGTAAAATGCAGGATTCATGTATGAATCTTGATCCATGAATCTTACATGAATCGGACGTGAATCTTACGATACATGGAAGACGCATACTATGATTCGTGTAACACGTAAGATTCACGTAGCAAGATTCATGTGATTCATGTATCATCCGTGTAGCATGAATCTTAATGCTCCACGAATGCTACATGAATCATACGTAAATCTTGCTACATGAATAATGCGATAAATGCCAAAAAGCTTGCATGAACCGTATGATTCATGAACCATGCAAGATTCATGACTCGTGCATAATGATTTTTACATAATGCACGAACCACACATGCTACGTGAATCTTGCATGAATCGTAGTACACGAACCACATGCTACATGAATCCGTGATGCATGAATCGCACATGAATATTCCATTATAAAAAAATTAAGATTCATGTAAGATGCAAGATTCTTGTATGGTGAATCTTCAGTGAATCTTGTTAAATGGGCACATGCTATGATTCATGTTAGATTTGTAGCATGTAAGATTTACGTAAGATTCATGTAGCATGTCCGGTTATGTATCGTTCGTGCAGATGAATCTTGCATGCTCCACGAATGCTACATGGATCATACGTGAATCTTATGCTACATTAATCATATGAATCATGCATGCCACACATGGAAAAAACTTGCATGAACCGTATATGAATATTTCATGTAAGATTCATTATGACCCATGTAAGATTCATGTTTCAGATTCATGCAAGATTCATGAGTGATAATTACATGATGCATAAACCATATGCTACATGAGTCTTACGTGAATCATTCATGCTACAATTCTTACGTGCTTCATGAATCGCACATGAATATTTCATGTATCATACAAGATTTGATTCGTGTAAGATATGCAGGATTCATGTATGAATCGTAATCCATGAATCTTAAGATACATGGAAGATACATGCTATGATTCGTGTAGCACGTAATATTAACGTAGTAAGATTCATGTGATTCATGTATTCGTGTAGCATGGTCCACGAATGCTACATATGTGAATCTTATGCTACATGAATCATACATGCCACATGAATATGCCAAATCTTCCATGAACCGTACATTTCATTTGTAAAATTCACGTATAATTCATGAACCATGAAAGATTCGTGTATCAGATTTATACAAGATTCATGACTCGTGCATAATGATTCTTACATGATGCACGAACCACACATGCTACAGGAATCTTACGTGAATCTTAATACACATCACTTACATTCTACATGAATCTTGTATGCTACACAAATCGTACATGAATCGTGTATCATGCAAGATTCATGCATAATGACTTACATGATGTATGAATCGCACATGAATATTCCAGTCAAGTAAAATTCACGATTCATGTAAGATGTAAGATGTATAATGAATCTTATAAGTGAATCTTGTTACAGAAGATACATGCTATGATTCGTGTATGATTCATGTTAGATTTGTAGCTTGCAAGATTTACGTAATATTCATGTAACATGTCCGGTTTATGTATCATTCGTGTAGCATGAATTTTACATCCTCTACGAATGCTACATGAATCATACGCCGATCTTTTGCTACATTAATCACACAGGAGCCATACATGCCTCATGAATATGGTAAAATCTTGCATGAACCATACATGAATTTTATATGTAAGATTCCCGATTCATGAATCATGTAAGATTCATGTGATTCGTGTATCAGATTCATGCAAGATTCTTAAGTGATAAATGATGCATAAACCATATGCTACGTGAATCATGATACACGAATCACAATCGTACACGAAATTCTGCATGAATCTTACGTGAATCTTTTATGCTACAAATCTTACATGCTACATGAATTACACATGTAAGATTTATGATTCATGTAAGATTAATGCAAGATTCGTGTAATGAATCTTGACACACGAATCTTACTTGAATCATAAGTGAACGATATATGGAAGATAATGCTATGATTCATGTAAGATTTGTAGCATGAATCTTGTATGCTACGTGAATCATTCGTGAATCTTATGATACATTAATCATATGAATCATACATGCGACACGAGTCAAATCTTGTATGAACCGTACATGAATCTTTCTATGTAATTCATGAACCATGTAAGATTGAATTGTGCATGATTCTTCCATGATGCATGAACCATACATGCTATATGGAAGATACATGCTATGATTCATGTAATAAGATTTGTAACATGTAAGATTCATGTAGCACACTGTTCATGTATCATTCGTGTAGCATGAATTTTACATGCTACATGAATCATACATGCGACATGAATGTGCCAAATCTTGCATGAACCGTACATGAATCTTTCATTTGTAATTCATGAACCATGTAAGATTGAATTGTGCATGATTCTTCCATGATGCATGAACCATACATGCTATATGGAAGATACATGCTATGATTCATGTAATAAGATTTGTAACATGTAAGATTCATGTAGCACACTGTTCATGTATCATTCGTGTAGCATGAATTTTACATGCTACATGAATCATACATGCGACATGAATGTGCCAAATCTTGCATGAACCGTGCATAATCTTTCATTTGTAATTCATGAACCATGTAAAATTGAATCGTGCATAATGATTCTTACATGATGCATGAACCATAGATGCTACGTGTATCTTACGTGAATCCTAATATGAATCATTTTACCTATGAATCTCATGAATTGTCCTACATGGTCCATGTACAATGAATCTTACATGATGCATGAATCGCATGAATATTTCATTATCATAATATTCATGAAAGATTCACCCAATATTCATGTATAATTCGTGTAGCATGAATCTCACATGCTTACACATGCTACACGAATGCTACATGATTCATACGTGAATCTTATGCTACATTAATCATACATGCCACATTCCAAAAATATTAAATGAACCGTACATGAATCTTTTGTAAGATTCATGAACCATGTAAGATGTATGGTTCATGAGTCAATGATTACATGATGCATAAACCATACATGCTACATGATTCTATGAATCTTAAGTGAATCGTTCATGCTACAAATCTTCCATGCTACATGAGTCGCACACGAATATTCCATGTATTATGTAAGTTGTAATATTAATGCAAGATTCATGAATCATACGTGAATCTTACGATACATGAAGGATACTGATTCATGTAACATGTAAGAGTAATGATTCATGTACGATTTGTAACATGAATCTTGCATGTTACAAATACATGAATCATGTGATTCTTATGCTAAATTACTCACACATGAATTATGCCACATGACTATGCCAGAAATCTTGCATGAACCGTACATGAATATTTCATTTGTAAGATTCATGAACTATGTAAGGTTCATGTATTAGTCAGATTCATGCAAGATTCATGAGTCATGATTCTTAATGATACAGGAATCTTACGTGAATCGTTAATGCTAAATATTACATGCTACATGAATCGTACATGAATCATGCGAGATTCACATTCATGTAAGTTGTATTTATGCATCATGCAAGATTCATGCATGAATCTTACATGCTACAAATCTTACATGTGAATCTTATAAAGATTAATGTAAGATTCATGTAGCAAGTTTGGTTCATGTATCATTAATGTAGCATGAATCTTGCATGCTACATGAATCACGTTAATTTTACATGCTACATGAATTTCATGTGAATCTTCCATATTACAAATCTTGCATGAATCATCTTACATGAATCTCACATGAATTTTCATAATTTAAGATTAATTTGATTCATGTAGGATTCATACAATTCGTTTGAATCTTACGTGATCCATGAATCCTGCATGCTACAAATCTTAAAAGAATCATACATGAATCTTGTACATGGACGATTTGTATCATGTACGGTTCACGCATCATTCGTGTAGCATGAATCTTGCATGCTACATGAATCGCACATGAACTTTCATGGACTATGCATGATTCATTTGATTTGTAGCATTTGATTCATGAACCATTTAAGATTCATACAAGATTCGTGTAATGAATCTCCCATGCTACAAATCCTGCATGAATCATACATTATGGAAAAATAATGTACGACTCGTGTATGTAATATTTGTAGCATGTAAGCTTCACACAAGATTCATGTAGCTTGTTCGGTTCGCGTATCGTTCGTGTAGCATGAATCCTACATGCTACATGAATCCTACATGCTACAAATCACATGAATATATCTAAGATTCATGATTAATCTAAGTGTAAGATTCATGCATAATCTTACATGTCATACGAATCATGCATGAGCAATTACATTAATGTTGGGTGAATCCTGATACAATAATCAAACGTGAATTTTACACAATACAAATCTACATGAATCTTGCATGCTACATAAATATATATGATTCAAATCTTACATGAATTCTGATTCGTGTAACATTTTTAGTAAGGTTCATGAAGCTAAGATTCATGTACGATTCATGAATCAACGTAATGAACCTTACATGATGCATGAATCTTGCATGCTACATTAATCTTAAATCCTGAATCAAACGTGAATTGTACATGATACACTGATCTCTATATGAGTCATATGCTACCCGAATCATACGTGAATCTTACATACCTGAACCTACACGGTACAAATCTTACATGAATCAGTAAAATTCATGCAAGATTAACGCATCTTCAATCTTACATGTTACATGAATCATACATGATTGACAATATTCATGTAGCATGTGATTCATGTAAGATTCATGATGTATGAATCTTTCATCAATCGTATGAATCCATGCCAAACGAATCATACATGCCACAAGTCACATGGATCTCGTTTAACCTTCATGATTCATACATCATGCAAGATTCATGCATTTTCTTATGTTACTTTATACATGAATCTTAGATGTTAAATCTTGCACGAATCGTACATTAATCTCGTATCATGGAAGATGCATCATGCAAATTTTATTCATGAATCTTATATGCAATCATACATTCAACATGAATCGCATGAATCTTAAGCATTCAGGATAGAAGGTAACTCTGAATTCAAATCCCCCTGCTGCCTTGCAGGGTTTGCCTTTTTTAGGCAAAGGATAGGGGAGTAAACCCCGACAGAAAATCCGGAGCGGAGCCCCGAAGGCGGTTGGATGGCATACTTGTCTCCTTCCGGCAGCCCCTGCATCCTAATCCGTCCCCAGCCGTCTTGACTCTTTCATGCCACTGGACTTGGCGTTTTAGGACGAGAGAAAGAGGTTGATCCTGCGCAAGTCTCCTTCACTTTAATCAAAGTTTCGGGCAAGTCATGACATCAAGCTAAAAAAGAAATGTGGCGATGGGAGAGCGACGAAGCAGTAGGTGAGGGTACACTGGGAGCTGTAGTCACAAACTTGCACACTGGCGGCTCAGGACATGTGGTCGCTCCTCACTGGACAGTGGAAGTAGTAAAGTCCGGTAGCCTCCTGAGTGACCGAGCAGCCCTCTTTAGGATCGCTGTGCTCGCCTCCTAGCATGAGGACGGGGCTAGAAAAGGTGCCCTAAACATAGCCTGCCACCCCCCAACCCTGGCCAGTTTACCGCGGCTGGCGGGGATCCCTTCTAGCGGTCGAAACATCAAGAAAAAGAAACTAAAGTTGTTCACTTTTGCATCTTGGAACGTGAGAACTCTGCTCGACAACACCAAAGCAGACAGACCGGAGAGAAGAACTGCTCTTGTGGCCAGAGAACTAGCTCGCTACAATGTTGACATAGCTGCTCTCAGTGAAACACGCTTTGCAGACAAGGGCCAACTGACAGAAGCCGGTGGTGGTTACACCTTTTTCTGGAGTGGGCGCAGCAGTGAAGAGAGACGTGAAGCTGGCGTTGGCTTCGCCATTAAAACCATCCATGTACGGAATATACCAAACATCCCCGAAGGTATCAACGACCGGCTGATGACAATGCAGATACCGCTCGGAAAAAAGGCCAAAGCAACCATTATCAGTGCCTACGCTCCGACTATAACGAACTCCGACGAGATCAAGGAGAAGTTCTATGAGGAACTGGACTCCCTCATCACATCAGTGAAGTCCGAAAAGCTTATCATCCTTGGTGATTTCAACGCTCGTGTTGGGGCCGATCACCACGCCTGGCACCGGATCCTCGGTAAACATGGCATCGGAAAATGCAATAGCAATGGGCACCTCCTTCTCAGAACATGTGCTGCTCATGACCTAGCCATCACAAACACCATGTTTCGCTTGCCGACCCGGAACAAGACAACCTGGATGCACCCACGCTCTAAGCATTGGCATCTTATTGACTATGTCATCGTGAGGGCAAAGGACATACGGGATGTGAGAGTGACCAAGGCCATGTGTGGCGCCGAATGCTGGACGGACCACCGCCTGATAATATCAAAGATGAACTTTCACATTCAGCCCAAGAGAAGACCACAAGGCCAGAAAATCATGAAGAAACTGAACGTCACAGCCCTCAAGAACACAGAGAAGGAACATTGCTTCCAGACACTCTTGCAAAACAAATTATCCAATTTTCAGATCAACCAGTCCAGCATCGAGGATCAGTGGGCATCCTTCAGGGACACAGTTCACTCTGTTGCCCTCGAATCCGTAGGCCCCGTCACCAGAAATCATCAAGACTGGTTCGACGAAAATAATGCAGAAATACAAAAGCTGCTTGAAGAGAAGTATCGCCTGCTCCGGGCCCACCAGAATGACCCCTCCTGTACTGCGAAGAAATCAGCGTTTACCAAAATACGCAGCAAAATGCAAACAGAGCTACGTCACATGCATGATTCCTGGCTCAGTGCCAAGGCCGATGAGATCCAAGGTTACGCCGACAGGCATGACACAAAAAGATTCTATGACGCTCTGAAAGCTGTCTATGGACCTCAGTCTTCTGTATCGTCCCCCCTCCTCAGTGCTGATGGCAGTACCTTGCTGACAGAAAAGAAGTTAATTCTGGAGAGATGGGCAGAACACTTTAACAACGTGCTCAACCGGCCAGCTCAAATCAACGATGAAGCCATTGCACGGCTCCCCCAGGTGCCTACAAACAACGACCTTGATGACCCTCCCTCAGAAGTCGAGGTACGCCAGGCCATCAAGCAAATGTCCACTGGTAAAGCCCCAGGCTCTGATGCCATACCTGCGGAAGTCTATAAGTCAGGCGAACCTGTCATTGTCAGCCAGCTCACCAGCCTGTACCAGTCCATGTGGAACAAGGAGCAACTCCCACAAGAGTTCAGAGATGCCACAATTGTCCACATCTACAAGCGTAAAGGAAATCGCCAATCCTGCGACAACCATCGAGGAATCTCCCTCCTATCCATAGCAGGCAAGATCCTGGCTCGAGTCCTTCTCAACCGCTTGTTGGAACACCTGGAGAACTCTGGTCTCCTCCCTGAAAGTCAATGCGGCTTCCGTGCAGGTCGAGGGACCATCGACATGATCTTTGCTGCCCGTCAACTCCAGGAGAAATGCATTGAGCAATGTCGCGACCTCTACACGACCTTTGTTGACTTAACCAAGGCCTTCGACACGGTCAGCCGAGCAGGACTCTGGGACATCATGGCAAAATTTGGCTGCCCCCGCAAGTTCATAGCAATTGTCCGTCAGTTTCACGATGGAATGACAGCCAGGGTTCTAGACGACGGCGAACCATCTGAAGCCTTCCCAGTTACCAACGGAGTCAAACAGGGTTGTGTCCTGGCCCCGACTTTGTTCAGCATGATGTTTTCAGCAATGCTGTCTGACGCCTTCAGAAACAGTGAATCCGGCATCAGTATCAGATACAGATATGACAGAAAACTGTTCAACCTAAGAAGGCTGCAAGCCATCACGAAAGTGAAGGAAACTGTTGTCAGAGACTTCCTGTTTGCCGACGACTGCGCACTTAATACCAGTGATGAGCAGGAGATGCAACAACATATGGACATGTTTTCCTCAGCCTGTGACAATTTCGGTCTTACCATCAGCACCAAGAAGACAGAGGTGATGTACCAGCCAGCACCAGGGAAACAGTACCAGGAGCCACAGATCCAGGTGAACGGACAGACTCTCCAGGCTGTTGACACCTTCACATACCTGGGCAGTACCCTCTCTCGTAATGCTACTATTGATGCGGAGATCAATAATAGAATCTCCAAAGCAAGCAGCGCCTTTGGGAGACTGAGGAAGAATGTCTGGGAGAGGCGTGGAATCAGTCTCGAGACAAAGCTGAAAGTCTATCGAGCAGTCGTCATCACCACCCTTCTTTATGGCTGCGAAACCTGGACAGCATACCGAAAGCATGAAAGGCAGATCAATCACTTCCATCTCGGATGCCTCCGCAACCTCCTACACATCCGCTGGCAGGACAAAGTCCCCGACACTGAGGTCTTGAAGAAAGCAGACATCCCTAGTGTCATCACCACCATGCGCAAGGCTCAGTTAAGGTGGACAGGACACGTCTCCCGAATGCCAGACAACCGCATCCCAAAACAGCTCCTCTATGGCGAACTTTCCCATGGCAAGCGGAAAGTAGGTGGACAGAAAAAGCGCTTTAAGGACGGTCTGAAAGTCACACTCAAAGAGTTCAGCATCAATACGGAAACCTGGGAGTCGCTCGCTGCCGATCGCCCCTCCTGGCGCAGCGCTGTAGCTGCAGGGGCCTGTACAGCGGAACAGCAGCGCCTCCATAAGGCCAAGCAGAAGCGCCAGGCAAGAAAGGCTAGGACATCCGACACAAGCACCATGGCTCCTACCCACTTTTGCCCTACATGTGGGAGGGGATTTCTCGCCCGGATAGGCCTGGCCAGCCACCTTCGGACGCATCCTTCCTACATAAAAAAAAGACAATATCATGGCCATCTTCGACTTTGAAGGGCGAACAACAACACATGCATACATGAATCAAATGCTAAAAATTAAATGAACCATACATGAATCATGATGCACGAATCATACATGAACCTTACAAAGATTTTATACAAATCACATGCTGCATGACTCGTACATGATCCATGATTCACACACGAATCTCGCACGCATGAAATACGTGAATCTTACGCGATACATTAGTCTTACATGAATCTTACGTTATACATGAAAGATTCATGCAAGATTAATGTATCGCGTAAGATCTTACGTTATACATGAGATTCATGTATCATACACGAATCTTATATGAATCCTACATGAATTATATGCCACAAATCGTACACGTGTTATAAGATTCATGAACAATGTAAGATTCATGTATCATGTAAGATTCATGAATCTTAAATGCTGAATAAATCTTGCATGAATCATACATTAATCTCGTCATATAAAATGCACAATTCACGCATGCCAAATACATGCATCATGAATCTTACATGAATCACATGAATTTTTCCTGCTACATGAATCATGTAAGATTCACGTATGATTCATGTATTCTCACATAAGATTTTATACATGATTCATGAATCGTACATGATCTGATTCATACATGCACCATATAGAATGCATGAATCTTACATGATTTATACATGAATATAGTGTAATGAAATACATGAATTTTACGTCATACAAAAATCTTGCATTATTTCATGAATAATGTAAGATTCATGATTCATGTACCAAACTGGAATCGTACCTGATACATGAACCTTAAGTGCTCAATTTTACATGAAACGTACAATCCTTCATACATGAATCTTACATGCTACAAATCTTGCATGAATCATGTATGATTGATGCATTTTCATGATACGTATGATTCATGATCCATGAATTTTGCACTAAAGGAATTGACAACGCATGCATGAATTCATCACCCATGATTCGTATGAATCGTATGCGTAATAAATTATACTCGACGTACGTGATGCTTTAATCTTACGTGAATTTTCCATGTATGTAAGATTTATATGAACCATGTATCATACAGGAATCTTACATGATACATGAACCTTGTGTGCATCTTACCTCCAGTTTTGATGCATGATTTTACCTGAATCGTCCATGATAAGTTTATCACATGTATTGTACATGACACATAATGCATGATATAAATGTGCGTATTATGTGTATATATACTGTAGATATATTGCGAGTGTGTGTACAACTAAAGTTATGATTAATTTTCTGCTCTATATTTACAGCAAGAGCAAAAAGGACGAAGTCGAGAGTGCCCTGTACTGATTCAACTGTCAGGTCTCAGGAACTTCACGGAATATCCTAAAGGTCTGTGGCCGTATTCAGATATACTTGAGTTGAGCCTTCCATGAATTACATTCACTTACAGATGTAAATATTCACATGGTTCCGAAGAAATGTGCGAGATCAATAACTAATCAATGTACGCTATTATACCCAAGTTAATGTGGTATTCTACTTTAACTTGGTAAAAACTGTTTAATATGTCCAACTTTAGTGGTCTTGGCTCCCTTAAAAGGATTCAAACCTGGATTCCGAACAAGCGCCTACCACATGTAATAGTCATCCCTTAAAATAGGTTTTCTTAGATGATTATCGGTTTTCTATAGTCAGTAGATATTTTTCACTAGGAGAAATTTTGTCATAACACTTCTTTAAATTTTCTTTTGAATAGGTTTACTTACATTCTCACTACATTGCTATCCAATACTGTGAAGGGCTGTTTACTAATGCATAGAGCTGCTGCTACAAATTTTTTGCTACAAGGACTTCGGTTGATATGAAGTTACTTCATCATCAAAATGAGGGGAATAAATAAGTAACGCTTAGCTATATTGGTGCTGTCCTTTAGTTATTAGTCGATCGTCATAGTCCTCCAGAATTATATTTTTGATATCAGGTTGATAGGGTCCCAACATTTTTACTTATGTCCTGCGTCAGTCTAGTTTCAATTGCAGAATTTATCAATAACTGAACAAACTTGTCGATTAAAACAAAATAACACAACCGGCTTGACGAATATTCACGATACCAAATCTACAAATTCCCAGAACCACGCATCATAAACGTTCCAATTCATAAAAAGTACAAATAAATGAATAGATATTAAATAAATGAATGAAATATAGATAGAAAAATAAACATGCTAATTAGTAATAAATAATGTCGACCATAACAACATACACCAATTACAATGTCATTAATTAAACTAATCATGTTCGTGGAATTCCCATGGGTTAGTTGGCTAGCAACAACAGATTCTGCACTAGTTTTCCCTCTGCTCAGGTCCGCTGAAAATGCCAAGTTTCACTTTCGCATCGTCCGGAGAGGTCACACGAGATGTATACCCATCTGGGATTCTTCCCTTCATTAGACGAGATGTCTAAAGGCGCTATCACATTGGGCTATTTTTCCTCCGATTCATCGGAGGTACCGTCTACCTCCACAACTTTTTTCCGCCGTGAAATCACTATGGGAAGTTGTGCTGGAGGAAACTAATTTACCTCCAGTATATCAGATTCCTTCTCGAGAGCTGAGAGCTGCAAATCTGCTCCGACAGTTCAAGGAAAATTAGCCCAGTGTAATAACGCCTTCAGAGCCATTGTTTCTCAACGGGGTACGTGTTGGTACAGATCCAAGGGTTTTGTATTCAGAATGAACGAGGGACAATCCTTCCTGCTGTACATCTCTCACTTGGGTAGAATGTTAGATTATGAACTACTACTGCCATTCCATATCTTAAAACAAGACTTTAAGTACTACCCTACAGTTTCATGAAATTTTCAATCCTTGATAGTATCCTTATTGGAGATCGTAAAACACTAGAAGTCAACAATCGATTGAAAGTTCCAAGTAAAAATTTTGGATACAAAAACCTTTCCAGTTTGATATGTCGAGGTTGTGATAATGAATCTGATTCCAAGAAGACCCAGAAAAGATTTTTTTTTTTTTTCCGAAAGGTTTGGGATGGATGTCGAGCAGTTTTGGTGTGGGTAAATTGTCGCTTGCCTAAGCTTGGTCGTGAGGGCCAGGAATATTTTGGTTCCTGTCACGACTACGTATCTATGTGGAACAGGATTCCCTGCATTACTAAATCTGAAATCTAAGTAGAGAATTCAACTTGATGTGTCAGATGATATGAGAGTAGCTTGGTCAATAACTGAGCCCCGATTCCATGCTTAGATTGCACAAAAACGACAGTGAATATCTCGCTAGATTAGCGTGTGTTATGTAGTCGAATTGTAGCTGTTTAGTTGTACCTTTGTACATTTGTCATCTCGTTTTAATAAATTGCTTTTTGTATATGGTTATCAATGCTTACGATTTAATTTCATATTCTGTACCTAGCTATTCATATCTGTAGTACAGTAAATTCATATTGGCAACTGATAGGAATGGTAATGATTATACGACAGTTAAGCGAAGGGGTTATGGGACCATATTGGGCAATCCATCGGGGCTCTGGACTCGTCAAAAGGTTAAGGACTACTAATCTAGCCTTTTCTCCGTCTGTGGCCCTGACGAAACCCCACGATGCCCTGTGGCTTCGACTCCAACCCCCTCTGTTTCACCCCTGTACAACTCCACCCTCACCATGTCCTGTGAATGAAAGTTGTTTTCATCAGTAGTCCCTCCTTGCTCTAACACAAACATCCTCTTCCTTCTCATTGAAATCGTTAAGCCTTTGTCTATGGCCATACCTCAGTGTAAGAATAAATGAATATATAAATAACAAAATTAGATAAATTAAAAGATAAACTGATAATAAATAAAAGTACAGGTATGTCCTTAGACCTCTTTGTTCCCTGAGGTAACACACACCTGCACCATCGTCTCTCACTGACCACCAGTAATCATTTCAACTTCAACTTCAGCAGTATAGTAAATTCGTCCTTTCCTTAGGACGACGTGCATATTGTACCAATGGCACTCTGCCTTTTGCTGAAGTTCGTCTCTTCACCACTCGCGTTAGAACGTCCTGAGCAGCTTTCATGTACAGTAGAAGATTTAGGATCTGGTGCCATTACCGATCGTCCCCATCGCCCCCGAAGATTTCAGATGAAAATATCGGGTGACGTCACCGTTTATATTCAAAACAAATTTCTGGCATACTTGCCACCACCTTCAAACGTCACAAGAAAAATAAAGTATAAATAAACAGATAGGCGAGTGAAATAAGTAAAGCATTCAAAGAAGGTTCACAAGGAATACCGTTAAGAATGAAAATTAATCTATACCTTTTTTTGTGAAAAATGTAAGAAAATAAAGGTAGTAAGAACAATTACACAATGCAATCTAAGCAAACGTGAATCGAGTGCATAGATGTAATAATATTGCTGCTACAAAATGGAAACAATCTCAATATAGCGCAAGAAGAACCCAAAGTTGTACCAGATTCAATCGAATACTTACTTTTTCATTGGTTTCTGTCCTTGGGGGCAACATTGCATTAAAAAGGTGAAGTCAGGCGATTCAAAAATTACTTGAGCCTTCCACAGCGGCGTAATTCCCCGTAGGTAAAAGGATATCAAAATAATACTCTTCCCTCCTTCTGAGAGTATACATGTTTAATCGAATCTATCTAAAAATGTGATTCAGATTATATTTTGCATTTAAAGATATTTAACAATGTCCAATAGTAACAATTCCTGTTATACAAAACTACTCTAACAAAAAATAGAATATTACAATACATAACAACAACATTACGGTCGGCCGATTAATTGGTATCGACCGATAAAGCAAGACCGATTAATCGGTAATCGGACAATTTGCATAGCGGTTTATCCCAAACATATGCATATACATAAACAAACATGTACACCTACGCACATACATATGCACACATACAGAGTTTACCAGTCAAGGGGCTTTAGAAATGGGCGAAGGAACTAGACCAGGGGGTTCCCAAATTGTGGGTCATGAGCCTTTATCTGGTGTTCTTGGAGGGTTCAACTGTATGTACATGCAGCCGCACAGACCCGCGTATCGATTTGCTTGTATCGAAAAATCAAATGGATCCTTCATTAAAATATACCAGATCAACCCTCGTTAATAAACACTGATAACCATGTTATTTCTCTCTCTGTTGTGATTGATGAAGTTTAGAGTAATGTATCTGTGATATTACAAATTGGTACGTTTTCATGGTAGGTTTGGTAATACTGAAAGGGGTCACGTGAAGAGTTTGGGAAACGCTGAACTAGAACAGAATGAGCGAGTGTAGAAATCACGTGGCCAAACAGGAGAAAAAAAAAATGAGCGAGAGAACGGTGGCAGCTGCCAAAACCATCGCATCTTTCTTTCGTTCGTGAAGCGAGAGCAGACGATATCTATCAGTCAAGTGACCAAGAACGACAGAAGAGAACATATCTCCTTCGTCTATGGCTGTACGCGCATGCCAGCACACACATACCGCCAGAAGACAGAGGGTTTGGCTGGCGTTTCCTCCTTTCTTTACCTAAGAAGCGGACAAAATTAATGGACAGGTGGAGGTACGACTACATCACTACGCGACAGGAATACTTCTATCTCGAATTCTCAGTTCACCCTACACCAACACTCCGTGCCCTGGCTGGCTACATACCGACCTGAATAACTACCTCCCTCCCTCTCAAACACGCCTCTAGGAGGTTCTCCTTCCACCGGAAAGCTTACCTATCCTCCCTCCCTCCCTCCCTCCCCCACCTCTCCGCTTTGACAACTTCCCGATGCCTCTAGGCCGCAATGGAAGCAGGTTTGGGCATACATCCATGACCATCCTCCTTGACGATCTCCTCCTCCTCATCTTTTGAGACCTCTTCTTTTACTAGTTCCTCCTTCACTACCTCCTCCTTTGCTAATTCTTCCTTCGCTAGTTCCTCCTTCACTACCTCCTCCTTTGCAATCTCCTCCATTAGACCCTCCTTCACTACTTCCTCCTTGGATTGTTCTCCATTTGCTACCTCCTCCTTTGCAGATTCTTCTTTCGCGGGCTCTTCCTTCGCTGAATCCTCTTTCGCGGGCTCTTCCTTCGCTGAATCCTCTTTCGCGGGCTCTTCCTTCGCTGAATCCTCTTTCGCGGGCTCTTCCTTCGCTGAATCCTCTTTCGCGGGCTCTTCCTTCGCTGAATCCTCTTTCGCGGGCTCTTCCAGGATTTCTTCTTTTTTTACAACCTCTTCCACGTTCCTTTCTTCAGCACCTCGTGAAGGATCTTCTCTAACCTTTTCTAATAACTTTCCTTTTACATCTACGTTTGCGGACTTCTCTAAAACTCTATCTGATATCATTTCGTCCTCTGCAGCCACGTCACCTGTAACATTTTCCCCTACTGTCATCTCGTTATTCAAGATAGCCTCCCCCTTCTCAGGACCCTCTTTCTCCTCAGTTTTTTCCTGAACTTTTACAGGCTCTTCATGCATGAGAACCTGTTCGATTTGCTTCACAATACCCGTAACGTCTTCTTCCTTGACTTCGTCCTTACACTGAGTTGTCCCAGACACCTCCACGTTTCCGTCTTCCTTACTACATAAAGGTTCCTCAATCTCCCTTTCTTCTTGTTCCCTGGGGATCTCGGAATGTCCCGTCTGGTAGTAGGCGTCGAGAAAGAGCTTGGCGCAGTCGCTGACGAGCTCCTTATCAGGGATAGAAGCTGCAGCACCGTACACCTTCCCCTGCAGAAATGAAAAAAAAAATGCTTGAAAGAGCTTCTCCTGCAGAGATGACAAAAAATTAAAGAGAGAAAGATAAAAAGGGACAAAAGGTCAGCGAAGAAGTGGGGGAATGGACAGGAAGAAAGAGCGAGAGAGAGAGAAGGGGAGAGAAAAAGGACAGGGAGAAAGAGGGAAAAGCCGGAGAAGGGTAGAGGGACGGAAGGAGAAAAGGAACAGAGAATGAGGAGTGTGGACATAATGAGAAAAGGGGGCAGGGAGGGCGACACAAAGAAAAGTGACAGACAAGGTGAGAAGGTAGAGAGGGGGCAAAAGGAGAAAGGGACAAAGTGGGAGAGAGGTGGAGAAGGAAGGAAAGAGACAGAGAGACAAAGGGAAGAAGTAAAGGGGAGAAATGGAGACGGGAGAAATGGAGACGAGAGAAAGAGGGAAGGAAAGAAAGAGGATGAAGGGCGAGAGGAGAAGAAAAGGGAAGAAGGGAGGGAAGGAAGGTGTAAAAGGGGGAAAGGGAAATCGGGAGGGGGAGGGAAATCGGGAGGGAGGGAGGGAGGGGAAGACGGGAGGGAGGGTTAGATGGGGATAAGGATATGGAGGGAGGGAGGGGGAGGGGAAGACAGGTAAGGGAAGAGGGGGAGAGGGAGGAAGGTTGAGAGGGAAAGGACAAGGATAAGAAGAGAGGGAGGGCAAGTGAGAAAGGGTAGAGAGGGGGAGAAAGGGGGGAGGGGGAGAGAGGAAAAGGGGTAAATGGGACGACGGGAGAGAGGGAGGGAGGATATGATGGGGAGAGTTGGGATTGAGGGACAAGGATAAGAAGACAAGGAGGGAAGGGGAGAGAGGAAGGGGGAGATGGGAAGAGAGGAAGGGGGAAGGGAGGGAGGGTAAGATGGGGAGGGGAGGAAGGTTGAGAGGGGGGACGAGGATAAGAAAAGGAGGGAGTGATATTGAGAAAGGGAAGAGGGAGTGGGGGAGGGAAGGAGGGAGGGGAGAGGGAGGAAGGGTAAGAGGGAGAGGGAGGAAGGTTGAGAGGGGGAACAAAGATAAGAATAGAGGGGATAATGAGAATGGAAAGAGGAAGGAGAAGAGAGGAAAAGGAAGAGAGGGGGAGGGGTAGGGGAGAGGGAGGGGTAGGGGAGAGGGAGGGGTAGGGGAGAGGGAGGGGTAGGGGAGAGGGAGGGGTAGGGGAGAGGGGGGAAGGCGAGAGGGAGGGAGGATAAGATGGGGGGAAGGCGAGAGGGAGGGAGGATAAGATGGGGGGAAGGCGAGAGGGAGGGAGGATAAGATGGGGGGAAGGCGAGAGGGAGGGAGGATAAGATGGGGAGGAAGGTCGAGGGGGTGGTCAAGGGTAAGAAGAGAGAGGGAGGGATAATGAGGAAAGGAATAGAGGGGAGGATAGATGAATGGCTGGGCAGAGGAAGGGAGATTCTAAGACCGAGAAAGTGAGGAAAGAGGGATGAATAAAGAGAGAGAGAGAGAGAGAGAGAGAGGAAGGGAGGGTGGGCGAGAAAGGGGGAGTAGGAGGGAAGGAAAGAGTCGTACGTAGCTGCAGAACATAATAAAGGACACATTTCACCAAGAACCTGATTATTGCGAGATCGACTGATTGCGACCTGGAAGAACTTACGATCTGTCCCGGAGGTGCCGACGGGTGGTCCCGGACGAAGCGAACAGCGTCCTTCATGTCACGCAGCAGAGCTTCGACGAGACCCTCCTGACACTGCAGACTCGTCACACACACCATAAGACTGTTGAAAAAAAAAGGATTTAAGAATTTGTTAAAGTGCTAAGATGCACGTGTGCATATGCATGTGTGTGTGTGAGTGCACGAGAGAAAGAGAATGGGTGAGAAAATAAGAGACAGAGAGAGAGCGAGAGAGAGAGACACAGAGGGTGAAAGAGTGAGAGAATAAGACAGTTATAGAGTTATACAAACTTAACTATGCAGAAATTTATATTCGGGGTTAAAATTAGTTATACAGAGTTAGAGAGAGGGTTAGTGTTAGATTTGATTTAGCAAAAATGCGGCTTACAAAAAACAAGACGTTGCGTTTTTTCTTTTCAAAGAAGTGAGAAACAAGGCAGAGGAAGAAAGTAAAATGGAAAGAAAAGGAGAATGCAGACACTGAAAATTATCCCAATTGGATAGATTAGTTTTTAACGACGAAATTGGCCACATCCAGACTGTCATACTTGATGGAAATGAACTTTATTTTTACCATAGCTTCTTCGCGTAATATCAAAGTGATTTTGTTCTTGCACTGTACTGTAGCATTCGATATAATACTACAATTTACAGAAACAACAAAACCAGAACTAGTAAATTCTACGGTGTCCTTATTGATCTTTTTATATACTTTATTTGTTTAATATCCCTTGCACTAGCATTTCATGTTTGGATTTCAGGCTTCCTCCTTATGTTACAGTTAAGGAAGCATATTTTTTAGAACTTGCGCTGCAGCGTCAAGGCTTCATCCCCGGAAGAAAATAAGTTGGTTTTGAAGATGGCGTCCATCTTGCAGAACCACCTCATACAGGTGCCTGTCATTGATCCCTTTTATGTGGGTGTGCCCTAAATAGGACAATTTTTAAACATCAGCTGATGATCCTCTCTGGTATTATGGTCCCTAGAACACTCTCTCTTGCGGTGATACTCTGGCCCTTTTGTTTGATCCTTGGCTATCCTCTCTGGGAAAATGTCGGGACTTTTGCAGCTGCGCTAGACACATCAAAAACTTTTGTCAAAGACTGACACAGATCTTTGATCTCCAGATTATCCTGTTATAGTATACATCTCTTTTCTTCCATCTCTAACTTTTTCATCGACCAATCTGTAGCTGCCGCTGTAGACGACTACAATACTTCTGCGTCCGTGGTTCCAGGTGTTCTGTATTATTATATATAAGCATCTAGCCCTATATTTATGTATACAACCGACCCTTACCTATATTTTCGTACACAAATTCTAGATTGTTCAGTTACTCATGACTGTAACAAATAAAATAATCTTAATTCGCAGAAAATACAATGTAGCTGGAATGTCATCATCTCTCAGTCTTGTTGGTTCTTTGACCCATTAAGTCATTACCATGTTGATTGCTATATACATTGTATTTCCCCGTGTTTTTTCAGAAGATCACACTACGATACTTTCTTTATACCCAGGTATGTAACCTGTAGGAACCAATGAAAGATGCCCATTTGTGATAGTCCTCCAAGATGGACAGCTGAGTTGACCATTTCCAAAACCCGTCAATTCCTTCACCTCTATCCGAAGGTTACAACAGCCCTGAGGGACTGACAATGCCTCCGGACTGCTCTCCCCCTACCACTTCCGGTCTGTTACACAGAAAATGCCCAGACCAGTGCAACACAGACAAAAGTCCAAAGTTTCGTCTGCGAGAGGGCCCGAGGACCGTTGCCGGCCGCCCCGTGGGCAGCGGGTTTCCCACTGAGGGAAACTAAGCAACATTTATAATTGTTTACTCTTATTTATATATATTTTTCTCTCCGAATGCCTTGTAGTCTTTAGATAGCCTCAAGAATATTTTGATTAAAATAAAATAGAAATTAGATTGATCAAGCTTCGTATCATTGTCTTTTTGAATACTTGACATTGTGTGCTATTTTGAGATATAATAACTGCTTAATTTAGATAGTTTTACATTTATATAGAACTTTAGACACACTTATGCAACTTCTGTAAATGTACTTTACTCAATTATCTTATGTATATACTATACCGTATATATGTATCATACCATAGTGGACACTTGAACTTGAGTTCTGATACAACGGAACTATGCAGCAAATATATCTTGGTTGAAGAATACATCATTTGTATACAGTAGTCGCTTTCGATTGAAGTAAGTTTCGTAAACAATTATATATATGCAACACCACAATATACTGCATACATTTGCATCATTCTGATATATACTAAGCGTCAGTTTCGTGGGCTAGTACTTGTGCGTGTGTATACATACGCAGATGTACGTTAGTGCAAAGACGTAATAGTGCGAACGTAAAGAGCAAAGCACAGTCATTTGACTCGAGCGATCGACGCGAGAGCAACAGCCTCCTCCTCCTCCTCCTCCTCCTCCTTACCCTGGCGGGTTTTGTATGGCCATTAAATGCCACCCTTTCGTCGTCAGAACCTCCAGCACGCTGTAGATGTTGAGGACGTCGCTGCCGATGGCCAGGATGGACGCCTGCGGGTCGCCGAAGAGGTACACCTCGGGAATCTCTGAGAGTCTGTGGATGAGGAAGTTCTCTGTTAGAGTTTTCCCGCCTGTGGATGGGTGGTGAATATTACATGAACGGCGGGAGCGGGTAGAGAACGCGACACTTCTTGCGGGCTGGCGTACGGGGGAGGCTTAGATCAATATTTGAGGGTGGGAGGGGGGGTAGGGGAGGTGGGGGGACGGGAAGTAATCAACACTTTTTTATACAAGTCGGTGGGGGGATGGGGTCTTGGCGACTGAGCAGTACCACCCTGGTAAAAGCTAACATTTGCAACTGTTGGAGAAGAGAGGTTGGTGTGTGTGTGGTTGGGGGGGGGGGCTCTCCTGTGCAAAAGCTAATTCATCAAGATGTGCTATAGCTCTCCTTCGTTTTCGAGGGGGATGCTATATATAAATAAATACATACATACATATACCAAAAGATTTACCCCCCTTACAAGGAAGGTGTCCAAAAAAACAAAGGCATAAAATCCACTCCCACTCATTCCATCTCCACATACTCCACTCCCACCCACCCCCCTTCCTCTTGGCTCCTCCTGGATGACGGGCCATCCTTGCATCTCGCCCACATACACAAGTACATACGAGGAACCAAAACAACAGAGGACCCGAATACGGAACCTACTCTACGTTCTTTGACTCACGCTGTCTCGGCGCTTTTGTTGCACTTTCGGAAAGTGGGCGGCCTCTCTCCAACGAGATAGACAAGATGGGGCCTGGCCGCCCTATCGAAGCGCGCCCATGCTACTGAGTCATAGGACTTTCCCCTTGAATAAAAGACTTCTAATTGAATTATGTGAAAATCAACTTTCCCGTACGCACACGCTTATTACGGTGCGTTCCTCCGTGCGCGCGTGTGTGTGTGTGTGTGCGTGTGTGTGCGTGTGCGTGTGTCTCCGTGCGTGCGTGCGTGCGTGTGTGTGGTGTGTGCGTGAGTGAGTGCGTGAACATGTGCATTTATGTAATTGCATTTACATAATTGTAATATACCCCTAAAATAAAACTCGCTGCGTTCTATTTCTCCAACTATCAAACCAAGCCTGTACGCACACTAGTGCCTTTCGTGCGTGTGCGTGTGTGTGTTTCTGTATGTGTGTTTCTGTATGTGTGTGTGTGTTTCTGTATGCGTGTGTGTGTCTGTGTGTGTGTTTCTGTATGCGTGTGTGTGTGTGTGTGTGTGTGTGTGTGTGTTTCAGTGTTTCAGTATGCGTGCGTGTATGTGTTTTTCTGTATGCGTGCGTGTATGTGTTTTTCTGTATGCGTGCGTGTATGTGTGTTTCTGTATGCGTGCGTGTATGTGTGTTTCTGTATGCGTGCGTGTATGTGTGTTTCTGTATGCGTGCGTGTATGTGTGTTTCTGTATGCGTGCGTGTATGTGTGT
>NC_134782.1:10224900-10249900 GCF_046742065.1 Oratosquilla oratoria
AGGAAAAAATATCGAGCTGGAGAGCAGTAACGAGCGGAGTACCACAAGGTTCCTTACCTGCACTAATAATGTTTCTTGTCTATGTAAATGACATGAAAGGAACAAGCTATGCCAGCATGTTTGCAGATGTGAAAATCATAAGAGTGAAAAATGATGACGACGATAGAGTATTACAAAAAGACCTAGATACTATGGAGCCAAGAATGCGAAATGAAGTTTAATACAAAAAAATGCAAAGTATTGGAAATGGGTAACAGCGGCAAAAGGCCATCCTTAAGCTATTCCTTGGGAAACGAACAACCTGTCACCTGACAAACATATCAGCAGGATTGTGGAAGAGACGTATGAACTACTGCAAAAGATTTATCTACTTCTGTTTATTCATTTATTCTATTATTTATATAATTTATTTGTTCATTTATCTATTTATTTGTTGGTTTATGTATTCATTCATTCATTTATTTATTCGTTTATTTAGTTAGTTATTCATAATGAATTCCTATGGGTATGACAATACGAGCTTGTGAACCATTGATAGCTCAAATATATGGATACGTATCAAAAGAAGTTGCTTTGAGTTCTGAGGACGCGGCACGTCATCTACCGGGAATTGTACATCAGTTCTGAGAACCCAAGTTTGCACCAGCACCACAAAAGAGGAGCGGATGTTGGGACGCCCCAAGTACCACGGGAGAACGTCCTGTTCCCTCTACCTGGGCACGTGCAATTGTTTCCTCACTTTGTATACGGAACTTTGTGTATTACTGGAAGCGCATTTTTGTTCGTTTGTTTGTTTGCTCGCGCGCGCGTGTCTGTGTCTGATTGTGTGCGTGTCTGTGTGTGTGCGTGTCTGTGTGTGTGCGTGTCTGTGTGTGTGCGTGTCTGTGTGCTGTGCCTGTGTCTGTGTGCTGTGCCTGTGTCTGTGTGCTGTGCCTGTGTCTGTGTGCTGTGCCTGTGTCTGTGTGCTGTGCCTGTGTCTGTGTGCTGTGCCTGTGTGCTGTGCCTGTGTCTGTGTGTGTGTGTGTGTGTGTGTGTGTGTGTGTGTGTGTGTGTGTGTGTGTGTGTGTGTGTGTGTGTGTGTGTGTGTGTGTGTGTGTGTGTGTGTGTGTGTTTTACCTAACCCTATTTACCCAACCCTAACATACAGGTAAGGAATTAATGTTTGTTAAGATAAAATCGCCTGGTGGTAGCATCCGGCGAAACAAAACGTGCAACAAGCGTCGATGTGAAGCGAGGACGTAGTACCAAAAACTCGTCCTTGCTAACTGGAGACCCGCGGCCCCGCGGCAACCGCCAACAGAGGGTCCCGCACGCTCCTATAAATGTATTAGTGTGGGGCTTTTTTCTGCCACCGCTTTATGACTATGGGCGGAGGGGAGTAGTCTCCGGTTGTCACCTCTCTTTCCTGTACGTGAAAAAGTGGAGGAAACAAATCAGAATCAGAGAGAAAGAGAGAAAGAGAGTTAGAGAGAGAGAGAGAGAGAGAGAGAGAGAGAGAGAGAGAGAGAGAGAGAGAGAGAGAGAGAGAGAGAGAGAGAGAGAGAGAGAGAGAGAGAGAGAGAGAGAGAGAGAGAGAGACACAGAGACAGAGAGAGAGAGAGAGAGAGAGAGAGAGAGAGAGAGAGAGAGAGAGAGAGAGAGAGAGAGAGAGAGAGAGAGAGAGAGAGAGAGAGAGAGAGAGAGAGGGAGAGGAGAGACAGACAGGAGACAGACAGACAGAGAGAGAGAGAGAGAGAGAGAGAGAGGAGAGAGAGAGAGAGAGAGAGAGAGAGAGAGAGAGAGAGAGAGAGAGAGAGAGAGAGAGAGAGAGAGATACAGACAGACAGACAGACAGACAGACAGACAGAGAGAGAGAGAGAGAGAGAGAGAGAGAGAGAGAGAGAGAGAGAGAGAGAGAGAGAGAGAGAGAGAGCCACCGAGAGAGAACGAGAACCACCGAGAGAGAACGAGAACCACCGAGAGAGAACGAGAGCCACCGAGAGAGAACGAGAGCCACCGAGAGAGAACGAGAACCACCGAGAGAGAACGAGAACCACCGAGAGAGAACGAGAACCACCGAGAGAGAACGAGAACCACCGAGAGAGAACGAGAACCACCGAGAGAGAACGAGAACCACCGAGAGAGAACGAGAACCACCGAGAGAGAACGAGAGCCACCGAGAGAGAACGAGAGCCACCGAGAAAGAACGAGAGCCACCGAGAGAGAACCAGAGCCACCGAGAGAGAACCAGAGCCACCGAGAGTGAAAGGGAGCCACCGAGAGAGAACGAGAACAACCGAGAGAGAACGAGAACCACCGAGAGAGAACGAGAGCCACCGAGAGAGAACGAGAGCCACCGAGCGAGAACGAGAGCCACCGAGCGAGAACGAGAGCCACCGAGAGAGAACGAGAGCCACCGAGAGAGAACGAGAACCACCGAGAGAGAACGAGAACCACCGAGAGAGAACGAGAACCACCGAGAGAGAACGAGAGCCACCGAGAGAGAACGAGAGCCACCGAGAGAGAACGAGAGCCACCGAGAGAGAACGAGAACCACCGAGAGAGAACGAGAACCACCGAGAGAGAACGAGAACCACCGAGAGAGAACGAGAACCACCGAGAGAGAACGAGAACCACCGAGAGAGAACGAGAACCACCGAGAGAGAACGAGAACCACCGAGAGAGAACGAGAACCACCGAGAGAGAACGAGAACCACCGAGAGAGAACGAGAACCACCGAGAGAGAACGAGAACCACCGAGAGAGAACGAGAACCACCGAGAGAGAACGAGAACCACCGAGAGAGAACAAGAACCACCGAGAGAGAACGAGAACCACCGAAAGAGAAAGAGAGGCACCGAGAGACAAAGAGAGGCACCGAGCGAGAACCAGAGCCACCGAGCGAGAACCAGAGCCACCGAGCGAGAACCAGAGCCACCGAGAGAGAACGAGAGCCACCGAGAAAGAACGAGAGACACCGAGAAAGAACGAGAGCCACCGAGAGAGAACGAAAGCCACCGAGAGAGAACGAGAGCCACCGAGAGAGAACCAGAGCCACCGAGAGAGAACCAGAGCCACCGAGAGAGAACCAGAGCCACCGAGAGAGAACCAGAGCCACCGAGAGAGAATGAGAGCCACCGAGAGAGAACGGAAGCCACCGAGAGAGAACGAGAGCCATCGAGAGAGAACGAGAGCCACCGAGAGAGTACGAGAGCAACCCAGAGAGAACGAGAGAGAACGAGAGCCAGCGAGAAAGAACGAGAGCCACCGAGAGAGAACGAGAGCCACCGAGCGAGAACGAGAGCCACCGAAAGCGAACGAGAGCTACCGACCGTGAACGAGAGCTACCGACCGTGAACGAGAGCCACCGAGAGAGAACCAGAGCCACCGAGAGAGAACCAGAGCCACCGAGAGAGAACCAGAGCCACCGAGAGAGAACCAGAGCCACCGAGAGAGAACCAGAGCCACCGAGAGAGAACCAGAGCCACCGAGAGAGAACGAGAGCCACCGAGAGAGAACGAGAGCCACCGAGAGAGAACGAGAGCCACCGAGAGAGAACGAGAGCCACCGAGAGAGAACGAGAGCCACCGAGAGAGAACGAGAGCCACCGAGAGAGAACCAGAGCCACCGAGAGAGAACCAGAGCCACCGAGAGAGAACCAGAGCCACCGAGAGAGAACCAGAGCCACCGAGAGAGAACCAGAGCCACCGAGAGAGAACCAGAGCCACCGAGAGAGAACCAGAGCCACCGAGAGAGAACCAGAGCCACCGAGAGAGAACCAGAGCCACCGAGAGAGAACCAGAGCCACTGACCGTGAACGAGAGCCACCGAGCGAGAACGAGAGCCACCGAGCGAGAACGAGAGGCACCGAGCGAGAACGAGAGCCACCGAGAGAGAACGAGAGCCACCGAGAGAGAACGAGAGCCACCGAGAGAGAACGAGAGCCACCGAGCGAGGACGAGAGCCACCGAGCGAGGACGAGAGCCACCGAGCGAGGACGAGAGCCACCGAGCGAGGACGAGAGCCACCGAGCGAGGACGAGAGCCACCGAGCGAGGACGAGAGCCACCGAGCGAGGACGAGAGCCACCGAGCGAGGACGAGAGCCACCGAGGGAGAACGAGAGCCACCGACCGTGAACGAGAGCCACCGACCGTGAACGAGAGCCACCGACCATGAACGAGAGCCACCTAGATAGAACAAGAGCCACTGAGAGAGAATGAGAGCCACCGAGCGAGAACGAGAGATATAGAGAGAAGGGGGCTGGGATCTTGGGCCCAGTCCGGAGACTAAGCGTCGGCTACTCGGGGCTGCACTTCCAGATGGCGCCAAGGGTGCTTAGTATTTTGGGCGGACCGAGAGAATGGTGTTTCTAGAAACTGCGAGTTCGAGTCTCGGCAAAGAGAATGTTCGTCTGTCGTCTTTGGAATCTATTCAACTCCAGTAAAACCGTTTCCTTTGTCTGCAATTTGCGGCCATTTTATCAATTGCCGTGAAAAAAAACAAAAATCCTCAGGCAGTCAGTGACCAAATCCCCTTTACCGAGATGTCACGGGAATGAATGAAACGGCCCGAAAGCAATCTTAAAATAAATAGATAAATATATATATAAATAAATAAATAAAATAATAAAAAATGTATGGAAGGTTTTACTTAGGATAGTACAGAGTATTTCATCGACAAAAACCAGCGCTTCTATCGTTGGGGAGAGCATCGCCCCGAAGACGTGGAGTCACAAAGGTGACGAACGAGAGCTTTAAGGAGAGTAGCAGAACGGAGGGATAGCAGACACTAAAAGTTATCTTTTTCTTAATAGAGTCATCAACCATAACAGAATGCTGCGTGACTCTGGTCCGTAAAGATGTCACTAGAGTCCATAAAATATCGCCTGCATAAAACATGCAGTCAATAGCATCCCATACTGGGGTGGCCAAGGTTGACCTTTTGGTCCCCAGTGGGTGCCACGGATGCGAGTCCAACCGGTTTGCGGGACTCGAACCACAAAGAGTGCCACCCACCAAGGACAGGGGGTGCTCGGCACTCCCGCCCACTCACGCCCGCTCTCCCCTCCCATACTCCCCCTCAACTTCCCCCTTTTGAGGCACTCACCCTTGCTTGATGTTCCTGGCAGTAGTGATGATCTCTTTGGTCTTCTGAACGTAACCCTCGACGCCGTGGTAGAGCAGCGAGGCCCAGCACACAGCCACAAGTCCTTGATTAAGGAAATTGGGGATTAGTAGGGCAAGGTGGGGGGGAGTCAATGGGGCAAAGAAGGGGACTGGGAAGGCGTCGCATTAAAGGGGACTGATTAGGTGTTCAGGGCGACACTGGCTCACGGCACCCACCTCGCACCAGGCAAATCATATTCATTAGGACAAAGGAGGAGGGACGAGGCGGGGTGGCACTCGTAGCGGAGGAGCACACGAGGATTTTAGGTAGGCCAGTGCTGTACGAGTATCTCGTGTAGGGCGGTGGTGGTGGTGGCTGTGGTGGTGGTGGCTGTGGTGGTGGTGGCTGTGGTGGTGGTGGCTGTGGTGGTGGTGGCTGTGGTGGTGGTGGCTGTGGTGGTGGTGGCTGTGGTGGTGGTGGTGGTGGCTGTGGTGGTGGTGGTGGCTGTGGTGGTGGTGGCTGTGGTGGTGGTGGCTGTGGTGGTGGTGGCTGTGGTGGTGGTGGTGGCTGTGGTGGTGGTGGTGGCTGTGGTGGTGGTGGTGGCTGTGGTGGTGGTGGCTGTGGTGGTGGTGGCTGTGGTGGTGGTGGCTATGGTTGTGGTGGCTGTGGCTGTGGTGGTTGTGGTGGTGGTTGTGGTGGTTTTGGTTGTGGTTGTGGTGGTGGCTGTGGTGGTGGTGGTTGTGGTTGTGGTGATTGTGGTTGTGGTGGTGGCTGTGGTTGTGGTGGTGGCTGTGGTTGTGGTGGTGGCTGTGGTTGTGGTGGTGGCTGTGGTTGTGGTGGTGGCTGTGGTTGTGGTGGTGGCTGTGGTTGTGGTGGTGGCTGTGGTTGTGGTGGTGGCTGTGGTTGTGGTGGTGGCTGTGGTGGTGGCTGTGGTTGTGGTGGTGGCTGTGGTTGTGGTGGTGGCTGTGGTTGTGGTGGTGGCTGTGGTCGTGGTGGTAGTTGTGGTGGTGGCTGTGGTTGTGGTGGTAGTTGTGGTGGTGGCTGTGGTTGTGGTGGTGGCTGTGGTTGTGGTGGTGGCTGTGGTTGTGGTGGTGGCTGTGGTTGTGGTGGTGGCTGTGGTTGTGGTGGTGGCTGTGGTTGTGGTGGTGGCTGTGGTTGTGGTGGTGGCTGTGGTTGTGGTGGTGGCTGTGGTTGTGGTGGTGGCTGTGGTTGTGGTGGTGGCTGTGGTTGTGGTGGTGGCTGTGGTTGTGGTGGTGGCTGTGGTTGTGGTGATGGCTGTGGTTGTGGTGGTAGCTGTGGTTGTGATGGTGGCTGTGGTTGTGGTGGTGGCTGTGGTGGTGGCTGTGGTTGTGGTGGTGGTTTTGGTGGTTGTGGTGGTGGTTGTGGTGGTTGTGATGGTGGCTGTGGTGGTGGCTGTGGTGGTGGTGGTTGTTTTTTGTTGTTGTTGTTGTTGCTGTTGTTTTTGTTGTTGCTATTGCTGTTGCTGTTGTGGTTTTGTTGTTGCTGCTGCTGCTACTGTTGATGATGATACTACTGTTTTGGTTGTTTTTTCCTATAGTTTAGCCTTCAGTGGCAGTAGGTTAAGATACTAGAATTACAGACGAAAACAATCGCCCTCTCGGGCTCGCGCCAAAAGTCCTCCACTGTAGATATGTTGTGTTCATGTAGTTCACATGTCTGTGTTTCCCAGTGCAGCGTAGTCTGTGAAGATGCGTGTGACTGTGTGTGAGGCAGAGTAGATACACGTTATGTATTGTTATGCCTAGCCCGCGTTGGTAGGTCCCGAGTTTTGTGGGGTGGCCAAAGCGGTGACTACTCAAGTGCACTCTATTCTGTTTAGCCAAGTTCTTGATCCATGTACTGTTGGTTGGGGATAGTCAAAAACTCTGTTAGGCTTCATGCAAGCTAGAGTTCTGTCAATGAGAAATGTATGTACATATTTGTTCATGTTAATGTGGTTAAGCGGCGGTTGTCGTACCGTTTTAGGGTCTGTTTGATGTGTTTGTGCGTTGATGGGATCTATCAAGTAGCGCGAAGGGTGTTGTGGACTTTTGTTTGGCAGATGCTATGGTACGTGTACCGCGCGTGTCGAGAGGTTTGCAGAGACGTAAAACACCTGTTCTCCGCGCGTAAGTGATCTCTGGGTTTTGCCTGCGCTCATCCAGCGATTACTCGAAGTGCCTTGTTTCGTGTGACGTCTAATGCGTAGTGCTGTATATGTGAGATGGGTGTTATCCATACTGGAACGATATAATCCAGCACGCACTTCATGTACTGTTTGTGTATTATTTTGTTGGCGTATCGTTGCCTCGTTTAAACTCTGCATCTGTCACAATTCTGAGGGTGTTAAGGCGTATGGTGCATTTTTGCCTGATCCTTGGTTATGTGTGATACAAACGTTACTAGGCTATTGCGTGTGACGCCAAATATTTCTACCTGGTTTATATATAGGATGCGTATATTGCTTAATATGAGGTACAGTTTCCTTCGGTATCCGTGGTTGTCTGTTGCGAGAAGTGTGATTCTGGATTAGACTGGTGCAATCTTCTATATGTTAGTGATTTGCCACTGCTTTAGTATTGTCTGGAGGCGAGCGCTTGATCAATAGCTACTTCAGGCACAGGAGGAAAAGTGTCGGCAGGGAGGGTGGAGATGTCTGAAGGATAGAAAGTCAGGACTGAAGTTACAGTGTTCTTTGATTCAATGGAGGCAAGTAGTTTTGTCTTTAATCAGGACTGAAGTTCCAGTGTTCTTTGATTCAATGGAGGCAAGTAGTTTTGTCTTTAATCTCGTTTCGACAATTTGAATAAATCATCATACTTACTGGGATTTGATCCATAGACTATGTACACAAAGCTAAGACAATACCACACAAATCTCTCAACTTTCTCAGTAGCCGAGTGGTATATACGCGGCCGCGTAAGAACATGGCGGCCCGGGGTCCCAATTCCAGGTGGGTTGGACTTTTATTCAAGTTTTTGTTGTATAGTTCTCAAGCAGGGGCTGAGTAACCCGCCGGAGGCCAAGCGATTTCCAAGAGGACCACAGACATAACGAGTTTAAGGGATTCTCGCCGCGTTAAGAAGCAGCGTAACATAAGTTTTAAGTCTGCGAGCTAATAGCATGATAGCCACAGCATAATCGGATTGCGGTTCCACACTACCGCGTTAACATATTGCCGGTCACGCGCGTACTCCTTCCTCGCTTCCTGTTTTTGCTTTTACGGTTTTCATCTTTTTGTTTAGCCTAGGATTCGTTTACCGTGACCGACAACGGTTACCTTTCAGTGTTAACCCTGCGAGACGGACGCCGGAGAGAAGCATCTCCGTGTCACCCGTCTTCAAAACCCGTGAACATCCTCGCAGCTACCCTGTGTTCCGAAAATTGAATCTAGGATGAGGTCGCCCTTAGTGCCAGCTTCTGGCTATGGAAGAAAGACTTGTGGAGGCGGGGCGGGAAGAGGGCACGAGGAGGTAGTGAGGAACTAACGCCAAGCGACTCATAGTTGGGGCCGCAAACGTCATTCTTCCCATGTGTGCTTCAGGGACTGTTGGGGGCAGGTAACCGCCACTACTGAGAATCGAAGACCACGCGTTACCGTAGAGCAGTGGTTATTAGGTGTGCCTCACACGCGCAAGGCCCCGGTTCGAGCCCCAGCGGAAGCAGGCACGAGGGCAAGATAGGAAATAGATTTTTCACACCTGGCAGGCAGACGAGAGAGAAACCGGAAGGCGTTCGTGGCAGCAAGAGGAGGACCGGAAACTAGTGTCCGGCTGCTGCCTGCCTTTCAGGGGAGTGACCGAACCCCCATCTGCTCCGGGAAACTTACGTCGTCCGGTTTTGTGCCTTTTTTTTGTGTGTGTGGTGTGTGTGTGTGTGCGTGTGTGTGTGTGTGCGTGTGTGTGCGTGTTTTCCGGGAGGTCTCCCACAGAAAGTGGACTTTTACATATACACACACACACACTTGTATATATGTGTGTGTATGCATCCACACACACACACACATATAATATATATATATATATATGTATATATATATATGTATATATATATATGTACATATATATGTATATTTATATATATGTATATACATATATGTATATTTATATATATATATATATACACACATGTATATATGCGTGTATATCACTTAGACGAAATGTTATAGCACATTTGTAAATAATAATCACGAAGAACCCACAGTCGGAATAAAAGGAAACTTAGAAGAAAGTATAACTTCTATATTTCGGCTAATAGTTATAGCCCTCTTCAGGAAAGTACTTTCCGAAAGAGGGTTATAGCTATCACCCGAAATATAGAAATTATACTTTCTTCTAATTTTCTTTTATTCAGACTGTGGGTTCTTCGTGATTATGTGTGTATATAAGTATATATGTATATACATACATATGTATATACATATGTATATACATATATACATATATTCATATGTACATATGTACATATATATACATGTAAATATGCATATATACACATGTATATTTTATGTACATATGTATATATACTTTTACATACACACATGTATATATGTCTACATATACATATGTATATAAATATATGTATATAATGTATATACTGTATATTCGCACACGCATAAATTCATGCATACACATACAAACATATATAGGTACAATCATACAAACATACATATACACGACTCGACGGCGCAGTGGTAGCGTTCGGAACTGCGGCTACAGGGGTCAGAGTTCGAATCCTGCTACGCTGCGAGTCGTTACTCCAACTCTCGTGGGCGGTAAGTTTGGGGGATGCGTGTAAGGTCACAACATTACCCATAGATCGGTCATATACGAGCTCTGAGCTCTCTTCCGGAAGGGTGATAGATGTCAATCATGAGTCCAACACGTGATTCAAAGACCATTGTGAATCACACACACACATTGAGAGCACACACATACATATGCATACATGCCGCCGAGCGTGGAAGCTTGACCTCCAAGCCACAGCACCTGCTGCTACTGACCACTCTCAAGGCTTCCTCTAGCAGTCGCCATAGACGCTCCCGTTAAACTCTTCAACTCGGAAGCCTCCTACCCCTCAGACCTTTGCTACGAATTTCAACCTTTCCCTTCGGGATGAGGGGCGGACCAGGGGCAAAACGAGGTCTCGGCCGATGAGGACCCCACCGAGTCTTCCCCCCTCCCCTCCCCCCCTTCCAAGCTGAATAAAATGGCCTGACGGCAGTCAGGACAAAGGTCAGCCATGTCCGTCACCTTGCTGAAGGAACTGGAGGGCGCGCGCGCGCACCTGCAACTTCCCTCCTCTCCCTCCCTCCCTCCTTCCCTCCCTACCGCCATCCCCATCTTTCTGTCTTTTTTCTCTCTCTTTTTATGTGCCTGTATCTATCAGTCTCTCTCTATTTCCATTTAACCTACCACTCTATTTGTAACTACCCATCTGTCCCTATCCATTTCTGCCTCTATCTCCGTATTCATATTTGTCTGTCTCCATTTTTTTCTGTCTCTCCCCATCTCCGTTTCTGCCTCCATCGATGTCTTTATCCTCATCTCTTTGTTTCTATGTCTCCATCTCTCACCGTTCCCTTCTCCGTCTCTTTCTATCTCAGCATTTATCTCTATCTCTGTATTTACCTCTGTCCCTGGCTCGATACCATTCTCCTTTTGTCTCTTTCTCTGTCTCTATCTCTGTTTCCATCTTTGTTTTTCTCAATATTTCCATTTCTACCTATTTATCTCTCCATCTCTCTGCATATATATATATATATATATATATATATATATATATACATATATATATATATATATATATATATATATATATATATATATATAATATGATAGACATTCATATAGACTTTGCAGAGCTTTATTAGAGAACAAAATAAATAAGCTACTGGAGTAACAATCCCAATCCCAGTGAACTGCACACATCACCACAGACATCTTTAAGAAATTATACAAATAAAAATTTCTAATTAGATCAAATCCAAGAAGGGCAGTTGGACTCCTCCATCGGCGAAGGAGAGACCTAAACCGCAAATTACGAAATCAGCCGCCGGCGCCGACGACGGAATAGACTTAGTAACCGTGATGCAGTGACCACTGAAACTATCGGTTGTTTTAAGAAACGGTTAGACAACTTTATGGATGGGGATGACAGGTGGTCATGGACACTGAACTCCCTAGTGTAGGCCTTATGGTCTCTTCCAGCCTCCTTCATTCTTATGTTCCTACGACGACCGCGCTTACCTCCAGGTCTGGAGCCCGGGATGGTCGGCGACGCATAGATGCCGCCGGGCCAGTCGGGGGTGACGAAGTATTGGTGCCTCCGGAGTTGGGCGTCTGTGTACATGATCACGCTCGAGCCCTTGGGCGAACTGCCGTACTGCCAGAGGAAAGGAAAAGAAAACAAAAAATATTGTGAGACTCTTGTGAATTTGGTTCCCCGTGGGTCCGGGGCAGACACCAAGTGACAGGGAGAAAGTGGATGGGAAGAGAAGCTTAGCAACCTTGTGGACACGTGGAAGGTAACCAGAAGGATCTCAGGTACTAAGATTATCACTAATTAATCAAAATATAGACAATCCCTTCGCAATTAAAGGAGAGCTAAGGAGGCGAGAGAAATCGCCTGGTGTCAGCTAGAGTAAAGGCACAAAATGCCAACTGACATGGAAAAGGTTAGAGTAAAGATCAAGATACAAGAACTAAAAAATGGCAGTAGATGTATTCACTTCTTATTCCCTGTTTGTCCTTTTTCCTCCAGGTTTATGCCAAGACCAGGCCAAGGGACAACTGATCCCCTCGCAGGCGGGGAGCAAGTGACCACAGAGAGACAATTGAGTTGAGTTTTTAACTTCGAGGGACATAACGAATATAATAGACTTGGAAACCATGTAGTGAGGGCTGAAACGACTGATTGTTTTAAGAGTTTAGATCATCTTATGGATGGGGATGAGATGCGGAACTGCCTAATGTAGACCTTATGGTCTCTTGGGTGGGGTGGGGTGGGGTGTGGTGGTGTGGTGTGGTGTGGTGTGGTGTGGTGTGGTGTGGTGTGTGTGTGTGTGTGTGTGTGTGTGTGTGTGTGTGTGTGTGTGTGTGTGTGTGTGTGTGTGTGTGTGTGTGTGTGTGTGTGTGTGTGTGTGTGTGTGCGCGCGCGCGCGTGAAAAACCAAGGTCAGAACAAGGTTGGTTTAATTCGAAAGGAGCACAAAACGGTATGACGTCATATTTTCTTTTAAAAAAATATTTTGTGAAAAAGCATTATTCCCCTGATGGTCCCTTCCCCGACTTCGAACATTTCGGGTCCCATCCCATCGGATTTCCAATCATGTCCTTATTTCCCACGTGCCATGATCATTTTTTGATATTCTGTCAAAGAAATTTAAGTTAGGTCAGGTCAGGTAAGGCCAAGTTTGGTCAGGTCAGATCAGATTAGGCTAGGTTATGTTAGGTTAGATTAGATTGGGTTGGGTTGGGTTAGGTTAGATTAGGTTGTGTTGGGTTGTGTTGGGCTGGGTCGGGTTAGGTCGGGTTAGGTCGGGTCGGGTCGGGATTGGAGTTTGGGTTGGGTCAGGGTTGGAGTTCGGGTTGGGTTGGGTTGGGTCGGGGTTGGAGTTTGGGTTGGGTTGGGTCGGGTTGGGTCGGGTTGGGTTGGGTTGGGTTGGGTCAGGGTTTGGGCTGGGTCGGGTTGGGTTGGGTTGGGTCGGGGTTTGAGCTCGGTCGTGACGGGCTGGATTGGGATGGTCGGGTTGGATTGGGTTGGTCGGGTTGGATTGGGTCAGGTTGGATTGGGTCAGGTTGGATTGGGTTGGATTGGGTTGGGTCGGGTTTGGTCGGGTTGGGTCGGGTTGGGTCGGGTTGGGTTGGGTTAGATCGGGTCGAGCTGGGTCGGGTAGGGTCAGGGTTGGGTCGGGTTAGATTGGGTCGGGTTAGATCGGGTCGGGTCGGGTTGGGTCGGGTTGAGTTTGATTGGGTCGGGTCGGATTGGGTCGGGTCGGGTTTGGTTGGGTCGGGTTGGGTCGGGTTGGGTCGGGTTGGATTTGATTGGGTCTGGTCGGGTTTGATTGGGTCTGGTCGGGTTTGATTGGGTCTGTTCGGGTTGGGTCGGACTGGGTCGGGTTGGGTCGAATTGGGTCGAGTTAGGTCGGGTTGGGTCGAGTTTGGGTCGGGTTGGGTCGGGTCGAGTTTGGGTTGGGGTTGGAGTCGAGTCGAGGTGAGCTAGGTTAAATTAGGTACGGTCAACAAAATCAGGGAAGGAATCCTTTGGGAAAGAATTCCGTTGTTGCGCCCGCCGGTGCGCAGGTTCAACCTGGCGCTCCAGAGCGACATACCAAGGAGGAGTTCTCCAGCTGGACAGTTTTGCCGAGGCATTTACTCCACGTCCACTCCTCCATTCCGCACCTCCACAAACTAAGCATCCCCACCATCACCGCCGCCACCACATCCACGACCTCGACCAGACCCCCTCCGGGACCATCAACCAAAAAGCTCTTCTACCATGTTCCATTTTCCTTTTACCTTATGCGTGTCGGCTGAAATACTGGTCACTCCTTTCACTGTGAAATCGAAGGGCGCGATGGGGAAGCCCGCCTTCTCCATGAAGGGTAGGAGGTAGCCCCCCATGCAGCAGTCCACGTGCACACCCACGCCCTTCGAGGCGCCCAGAGCGCCCACCGCTTCGATATCGTCCACAATGCCGTGGGCGTACTCAGGAGCGGAACAGGCAAGCTGAGGACAAAAGATGCCGTCATTACAAAATGCTAAATCAATAAAGGAGATTGAGAGAGATATATATAGAGAGATATAGATAGAAATATAGATACAAAGAGGTATAGAGATATAGAGATATGGAGAGATATAGACAGACGGAGAGACAAAGACAGAGACAGATACAGAGATAGAGATATATAGATATAAAGATAGATATAGAGATGTAGACAGAGAGAGAGACAGAGACAGAGAGAGACAGAGAGAGAGAGAGAGACAGAGATATAGAGATAGAGAGAGGGGTGGACACACACTAGTAGGTGTCAGCGATCAGCTCCGGATTTTAACGACACGAGTTCGAGGCCAGTGTGGAGGAAGAATTTCGATCTCGTTCTGCTCGACGAAGACCCGAGCACCCAGGGCAAAGGTGACAGCCTCGATCGCAGTCAAGCACCTTCTGGGACATACGAAGCGTCCAGAAACAGAGGGGCATCCCCGCTACTTCTACTGGTTTCAAGTTAAAAGTTTGGATCGTGAAAAGCCTCTTCTATATATCTGTTCTTTGCCAGGAACAATATTCTCTATTTCTATTACCGTCTGTTCTCCACCTGTTTCTGTTTCCATCTGCTCCCACCTGTTCTTCGCCACCTGCTGGTTATTTCTTTATAGCCACACCATCCCTCTCACCCCATGACACCGGTTTTATTAACTGCAAGTAATTATAGTTACCTAAATAGTTACTCGCGGCTCAAGCAACCGCTGAAGCGATGCGAGTTATGATGGTGACGAGTTGTTTATAGTAAAGTGATACCACGCATTTGGAATTATATATTCAAATATCTAAACATAATTATTTACATAATAGTACCTCGTTGCTTTGTTGGCGTATCACCCACGCCGGGTTTCTGACATTAAATGCATGCTCTCGTGTTTGCGCTACCTTATACACGACCTAATGCATGGAACAGACAGCTCACCTTCAGATGGGGATTCACAGCAATGGTGTTTATTATCAATCAGATTAAAAAAGAACGAGTAATACAGTATTGACTTTATATTTTATAATGAGAGTAGTGTGATGCATCGTACATATGGCAGACGATGCTGCGCGCGAGAATTTGAGTCGTGTAAAAGCAGCAACGACTGCAACAACACTGTAGGAGAGAGGCCAAACGCAGAGTATGGGATCCAATATATTTGACGTATTGGATCCCATACTCTGTGTTTGGCCTCTCTCCTACAATATGAGTCGTACTGCTGAAGTGGTTAACCTTACGCATAGAACAGACAGTTCGCCTTCAGGCTGAGATGAAGACTCACAGCAATTGTGTTGGAATCCATCGCATTCCGCATGGCCCGGACGTCCACCTGGAGGGTCGTTGGATTCAATCGCACCTGAAAAAACAAGACAGGTGTTACAGGTGTTGCCGTGCATGACGTCTTCCTCACCAACAACAACATCGGTCTCGATGACATCATCGTCTGTCCCTTTCAACTTTAGAGACATTTGATTCGAAACAAAAAAGACGCGAGGCAGCAGCGTAAGACCCTTGATGAAAAAAAAATTGATGAGAAACCCAAACTAGAGGAAAAAGTAAATTAGATAGACTTGTAAGGCAAACATTCATCAGGTTAAGAGAGGAAAATATTTGCCAGCATCTGCCAGGTCTATGTCAACACAGTAATCAGGTTTTTATTGCAGTCGCCGTTGTTGTTCTCGCTAAAACCAGTCCTACAACTCCCGTGGTGATGCGAAGTAGCTTACACTTCCTTCTACATCCTGGGGAAGAAAAATGAAAACATTCCTTCCCGTTACAGGAAACTCTTTTCTTATAGAAAAAAAAATCTACTTTTTTATAAAAGTCCGTCCTTTGCCACACTGATAAATTGTTTCTCTCTCTCGCGCTCTCTCTCGCTCTCACGCTCTCTCTCGCTCTCGCGCACTCTCTCGCTCTCGCGCACTCTCTCGCTCTCGCGCACTCTCTCGCTCTCGCGCACTCTCTCGTTCTCGCGCACTCTCGTTCTCGCGCACTCTCTCGTTCTTGCGCTCTCTCGTTCTCACGCTCTCTCGTTCTCTCATTCTCTCTCTCGCGCTCTCTCGTTCTCTCTCGCGCTCTCTCGTTCTCTCTCGCGCTCTCTCGTTCTCTCTCGCGCTCTCTCGTTCTCTCTCTCGCGCTCTCTCGTTCTCTCTCGCGCTCTCTCGTTCTCTCTCGCGCGCTCTCTCGTTCTCTCTCTCGCGCTCTCTCCTTCTCTCTCGCGCGCTCTCTCGTTCTCTCTCGCGCTCTATCTCGTTCTCTCTCTCGCGCTCTCTCGTTCTCTCTCTCGCGCTCTCTCTCGCGCTCTCTCGTTCTCTCTCTCGCGTTCTCCATCGCTCTCTTTCTCTCTAAAAGATATCTTCAACGCACATCTTGCTATGCCTTACGAGAGAAGTGTCGGACATCGAGAAACGCGCACCTAGTTTGTGCTGCCGCCGCTGCTGCTGCTTCTGCTGCCGCTGCTGCTGTTGCTGTTTCTGCTGTTGCTGCTGCTTCTGCTGTTGCTGCTGCTGCTGCTGCTGCTGCTGTTGCCTGGGCTTTAATGAACACATGTGCTCCGGCTTTCCCCGACACCTCCTATTACCTTAAAGAACATTGACCCCTCCTGAAAGAACTTTCACCCGCCCCGTCTCTATGTATGTCTGTCTGCGAGGTGAAATTGTCTTTACCTTAGGCGAATACCTGGATCAAATCCTCCAGCGCCTTTAAGTTCGCACTCGACTACTCCGCAAGGCGGTTTTTGCTTGTTTGCCTGCATGTCACTGAGGAAATACCAAAGATGCTTGAACACGTTTTTACTGAAAGAGAGAGAGAGAGAGAGAGAGAGAGAGAGAGAGAGAGAGAGAGAGAGAGAGAGAGAGAGAGAGAGAGAGAGAGAGAGAGAGAGAGAGAGAGAGAGAGAGAGATTCAGAGATTTATCGTGGGGTGGGAGCTTAACTTATGCATTCGAATTTTTAAAGGAGAGTTAATAGTATAAACACATGTGATATTTCCAATACATTACCACAGAGACGAGAAACAATGGGCTCGGATTCTTAAAGCGTAGATTTGACCAAGAAATGGATAGAAGCAATTTTACCAACCACTCAGTCAATGACCGAAATAAACCTTCCGGCGCAGTGACTGCATGCGACGGCTAATTCTGCATTACAAAGGCTCTCACTGTTTTTCATCCTTCTTCCTGAAGTTTTGCAATAACTTCCCCCGTAGGTGGTCATTCTTCATGATGACGAGGCAGCATTGGTCATTCTTCCCGAATTCCTGAATTTTGGCTCTCCAATACCTTCTGCGGTTGATTTTACCTGTACGAGTTCAAGAGAGGTCACAATTTCACCCAGAGTACTTTTTTTTTTCATCTTGTAACGGACCAAAGGTGCGCCATTTGCGTGCTTTGTTACTGTGATCCACTGCAACACACTTCCTTTTTTAACTAAAACTCCTTCGACTCTTTGCAGATGGCACAGCCAGGCTGCTTGAAAAAGTTTCACCCCTTTTTCTGTGCAGACAACTTTTGCAAGAGCCAACGGGAGCGTTCTTTCTTCACCTCCACTTGAAGGCACACAAACTCTTTCTCTGACGGTTTCTTACGTGCCTTGGACTCTTGTGAAAAATGAATTACGTATCAAGGATCGTGGGCTCTTCGAACTCGTGGGCTCTTCGAACTCGTGGGCTCTTCGAACTCGTGGGCTCTTCGAACTCGTGGGCTCTTCGAACTCGTGGGCTCTTCGAACTCGTGGGCTCTTCGAACTCGTGGGCTCTTCGAACTCGTGGGCTCTTCGAACTCGTGGGCTCTTCGAACTCGTGGGCTCTTCGAACTCGTGGGCTCTTCGAACTCGTGGGCTCTTCGAACTCGTGGGCTCTTCGAACTCGTGGGCTCTTCGAACTCGTGGGCTCTTCGAACTCGTGGGCTCTTCGAACTCGTGGGCTCTTCGAACTCGTGGGCTCTTCGAACTCGTGGGCTCTTCGAACTCGTGGGCTCTTCGAACTCGTGGGCTCTTCGAACTCGTGGGCTCTTCGAACTCGTGGGCTCTTCGAACTCGTGGGCTCTTCGAACTCGTGGGCTCTTCGAACTCGTGGGCTCTTCGAACTCGTGGGCTCTTCGAACTCGTGGGCTCTTCGAACTCGTGGGCTCTTCGAACTCGTGGGCTCTTCGAACTCGTGGGCTCTTCGAACTCGTGGGCTCTTCGAACTCGTGGGCTCTTCGAACTCGTGGGCTCTTCGAACTCGTGGGCTCTTCGAACTCGTGGGCTCTTCGAACTCGTGGGCTCTTCGAACTCGTGGGCTCTTCGAACTCGTGGGCTCTTCGAACTCGTGGGCTCTTCGAACTCATGGGCCCTTCGAACTCGTGGGCCCCTCGAACTCGTGGGCTCTTCGAACTCGTGGGCTCTTCGAACTCGTGGGCTCTTCGAACTCGTGGGCTCTTCGAACTCGTGGGCTCTTCGAACTCGTGGGCTCTTCGAACTCGTGGGCTCTTCGAACTCATGGGAGGGGCTTCTTCTTCGGTCGCTCTTTAGGAAATAGATAAATTCATTCTGACCCCTTCAGTACTATGCAGCATTTTTTCTGTTAGTTTTTAATGCTGCCGATGATTTTATTCACCTCCGTGGCATCCCCGCAACCCCCTCCCCCTCCCCGGTAGCGAAGAGATGATCATGATGATCGTTATCATAATGATCGTTGTCATGATGATCGTTATCATGATGATCGTTATCATGATGATCATTATGATCATTATCATTATGATCGTGATCATCATGATCATTATGATCGTGATCATCATGATCATTATGATCGTGATCATCATGATCATTATGATCGTGATCATCATGATCATTATGATCGTGATCATCATGATCATGATGATCGTTATCATAATGATCGTTGTCATGATAATCGTTATCATGATGATCGTTATCATGATGATCATTATGATCATTATCATGATCATAATAATCATTATCATGATCATTATGATCATTATGGTGACGATCATGATCATTATCATCATTATGGTGATGATCATGATCATTATGATCATTATGGTGATCATGATCATTATGGTGATTATGATTATGATGACTATGATGATCATGATTATCATGGTGGTGATCATTATCAAGATCATGATGATTATCACGATCATGTTTAGTTGATGTTTTGTTGTTTTGTTGGTGCGTTATTGTCTTCAAGGAAAGAAACGCTGGAGAGTTGTGGGTGACGAAGTAAGAAGTTCTGAGGTTTTGAGCCGCTTGATCCTGCGGTGGCTTGACGCGCAATTAATTCAGTGAAAGAGGATTATGGCCTCGGGAAGGGAGTCTCAACGGACCGAGACACGAAGCCGGACCTAACTGGACCCTTCTCAAGCCTGAATTCCCCGCCCAGGATGCATAACTTCGGCTCTTCTCAGTCGGAACAAAGTGCATTTTCCAAGTTTAAGGGGTTATCACATTGGGCTATATTTCCTCCGACCTCCGATAAATCGGTGGTATCACCCACCTCCAGAACTTTTCCCGCTGACTATTTTTTTTTTCTCGACAATTAACATTGAATACCATTTGATGTGCTGGAGGATTTTTTTTTTCTCAGCACATCAGATTCTTTCCCGAAAGCTACGGGCTGCAAATCTGCTCCAACAGTTGAAGGAAAATTTGCCCAATGTGATAACGGATTTAAGGAACACGGTTGTCCGTTTTCTTCGAGTTCTTCCCACCTCTCGAATACTGTCAGCGCCCAACTACTGGTAAGGACCACCTTGAAGATACTAACTACTCCATAGATCCTCGAGCCACTTGTTGACCCAAGACCCAAGTACAGGACATCCTCTGACACGCGTAGACTTTCCTTGTAGAGATTACTTGGCATACCTACAAGTCGTCTCCTACTTTTGGAGTGAGAATGATGTCATCCGCAAATCTCAGGTGATTGAAATATTCTCCGATCAAGTGAAAATATTTCTCTCCTTAATTGAAATCTGAAGAAAAAAAAATAGTCAAGGTGATCTGTAAATAACTTTAGTGAACTTGTCTTTGTTGTAATTCTTCATGGAACCTGATTTTTGCGACATGTTTCATACGTTTCGGATTTCTATGTGGAAGTGCTGTGCCTTCTTGCATTGCCTTCAACCTAAGTAGTGCGCCGGGAGCCAGGGATGACCCTTCATCCACGATGTGCTCACATGAAAGAAGCATTGAATTGGTTTTAACATGCATGCTACGAAGGTGTGCTTTGATTCGGTCATACACCTTTATGAAGGAGAAAGGGTCTATGACAAACATTTTTACAGAGCACTATCATCGCGCGATAGATCATTGGATACCGTGTCGAATTCATGAGCAGGTGGTCGTGCGTTCGATTCCCAGGACCCGCTGCTGGCTTTGTCGCCTTAGTTCCCGATAACCCTGGCCAGGCAGGGAGACGACCAAACACACATACATAATACATACATAGATACATACATGCATAATAAAAAAAAAAAAGCGGCTTCCCGCAAATGGCAGGGTTTTGCTCTACCAGAGGTCTTCCACTTCCCACTCAGTGGGTGTGGGGTTGGCGATTTTTTTATTTTCTTTTTTTTTTATTTATTACCTTGATAAGCCTTATATTCAGGAGAATTGCCGCCTTGTCAAAACCCGCGTGGATGGAGACTCCTGCTACGATGTTGGGTTCACTGATGCCATTGATGTTTCGCGCCCAGTCCCGGTAAGCCTTCAGGGCCATCAGGATGCTCTCGGAACCTCCCGAGGTCAGCTGTTAGGGAGAACCAAAGACCCGGTCACGATTCCATGGATAAACAAAGCACATGACATTAATTCCAGATTACATTCGAGACACTAAACGCCATGACCAATATCTAAGACAAGGAGAGTTTCTATCTACTCTACACCTAGCCCTACTTCTTGAGAACTATCTTGTTAATATTTTTTTTCAAAATTACATATTCCTCACCCTATGACCAGCGCTTCTATCCTGGGCTAAAGAGGAAGAGACACGGAAGTGATAAAGGAGCCATTGAAGGAGGGTACCAGAAGGAAAGGACGTCAGAAGATAAAAATTATCAGAATTATTTTTCAAGTGGAGACTAGTTTCTAATCACAGGGGAAAAAATATGCGTGACTCGATGCTGGTACGACTTTCGGTTCTATGCCTATCATTGGGTAAAAAAAAAAAATGTTGAATAAATTTGTCCGGCGTCACCCAGAGCCAAAATCCAAGCTGTCAATCGAAGTGGAAGCGTCGAGTAAGTATCAGTGATGTCCACCAGTTAAACATCGATCGAATCTGGTCCCCTCCGCTAACCAAACCAGCCGATTGAAATCGCTCGACGTTAATCAAAACTTGTACATAGAGAGAAGGGACATTGAAGCAAAGAGCTGACTTCCCTTCGTAACGGAGTCATCCTCTATATATTTCATTCTGGTCAGCGCCAGGCCATGGCATTCCATATAAGGAGGGAGCACCTCGCCAGGGTGAGTGGGGTCCTGAGTATCCGAGAAAGCAGGAAAATCTGTTTGACTTGGGGGACTTAGCGCGGAAAAGCCGTCAAACCTTAGTTCAAATGACAAGGAACTGAAACTAACACAAACGCGCGCGCGCGCGCACGCACACGCACACACGCACGCACACGCATGCACAAACACGCACGCACGCACACACACGCACGCACACACACGCACGCACACACACGCACACACGCAGACAGGCGCACACACAGACATTTACAGACACGCACACACACACACGCACACCCACACGCACAGACACGCACACGCATAGACACGCACACGCATAGACACGCACACACACACACACATGAAACTGAACGTGTCAAGCAAAGCACGCGTGGAATGTTAGTGTCGACTTTATTCTAAATATGATCAATCACACGGAAACATGATGATACCGAGATTTCTCTACTCTTCTGTGGAACCACTACTCTACGTAAAGGTCACGACTTTACACAAGGAGCCGCTTCTCTGTAACAGAGGCCGACACCTCTACCCTAAGAGCTAGGATGGCTGGAGAAGGTGGCAGTCACCGGTTGTCGATGGAATTGAAATTGTTGTTGTAAGAATCGAGGTCGAAACCAACGCGCTGCAGTGGAATGGGGGCGGTAGTCATTGATCCCGCAAAGGTTCATATTTCATCCTTTCATTCACAGCGAGGTCCTCATTTTTTTTTCTTTGCAACTCTTTGAAACAAATGAATGAAGCCTAATCCCCCTTCCCTTTTTTGTTGCTCTTTGGAACAAGAAAATAATGATAAAAAAAAATCGACCTTTTTGGTACCCTTTGAAACAAGTAAATGAAGAAAAAATACAAAAAAAAAAAGAAAAAATAAAAAAGGTAAAAGAAAGAAGAAGGATCCTCACGCAGCCGCAGACGCTGTCTCCGCCTCGGAAGGTGTTGATGGTCATCCGGACGATCTCGGCCTCCATCTTCCTAACGCCGGGGAAGATGTCGGCGTGGAGGGGGTTGGCCCAGGCCGCCTGGTGGTACACCTTCTCCAGGACCTCCGTGTGAGCGTCGTCCGCCCCGGCGTAGGTCCCAGCCGATATCCGGCCCTCCTGCCACGCATACGGACCTGAAGATCGCGGTCCATCAAGTACGAGAGGTCTTCTGTGATTTGTCTATTTTTTATTAATTTTATTTTATATATCTATTTACTTATCTATTTACTTGTTTATTTATTTATTCATTTTTATTTATTTATTTATTTATCTATTTAGTTATCTTTTTATATTTTTATTTATTTTCTGAAGGACTTCAGCTTTCGAAATTATTTTCTACACTCTTTGGAAAGCGTTGTAAACTATCTGAAGCATACGAGTTTTCGATAAGCCTTTGACTTCTTTGTTTTGAATGTTAGGTTTACCCTACCTGACCCTAGGCGACTTTATTCATCCAAGGGATAATACAGATGTCATGGGGTTGATGCAATTTTGTATAAAAAATCCATCTAATCAAAAGACCATAGTAACACGAATCGTATGAAAATGAGTAGTACCTAGTTATGGCATATGTCTGATGACCGCTATAATAGATGCAGTGAGGATTTATTAACAGCTTTCAACGAATGACTCGTCTGTTTAATCAAATCGGCTGACGACAGCTTGACTAAATAGGTCGCACGACGTACGAGGGAAAAACGAGGATGGGGAAATGAGGAACAAAAATGGGAACGGAAAATGACGGGAAAATGAGGGCGGGAAACGAGGAGTAAAATAACGAGGGCAAATGAGGAGGGAAGATGAGAGAAAATAGGGAGGAAGGAAATTTGAGGAGGGAAAATGAGAGACCAAATGAGGAGAAAAGGAGGAGGGAAAGTGAAGACGGGAAACGAAAAGGAAAATCATGAGGGAAATGAGAACGTGAGGGAGGTGAAGAAGAAGAGGAGGGGCGGTGGTCTTCTCGACCCTCGACTGACGAGGGATTCTGCGAGCACCCAAACCAGCCACTCAGTCCCTATGCAACACTAAGAAACCACTAGTCACTCACTCTCGCTCAGGATGGCCTTTGATGCTTGCAGAACCTTCTCCACAGACCACCCCTTGACCGGAAGCTCGTTGAAGTTCGAGGATCCGTTCTTGAAGAAGTCTTTCTCGAGATCTGCCGAGTTAGGAACACACAAGTCTATGAAGTATATGAAGACGATATTATGAATCTGTGCAGATATTGTTTCCCTTGTTGATTATCTTATATATATTACATATAGATCTTCCATTGGTTTTCAATCAGCACAAATGCACTAAAACAGCAAGAACGACAGATATGTTTGCATAAATTCTGATACGCCATAGGACAAGTCCGGGTATCCACTGTGGTACTTTCCTCTTCCTCCTCTTCTTCCTTCTCCTCCTCCTGCTCCTCCTGTTCTTTCTGGTTCTCCTGGTCTTTGTTCTCCTCCTCCTCGTGCTCCTCCTCGTGGTGCTCCTCCTCGTGCTGCACCTCCTCCTGCTCCTCCTCCTCCTTTTCATGCTCTTCTTTATCATCCTGCTCCTCCTTGTTCTCCTGCTTGTCCTCCTCCCCCTCCTCCTGCTCCTTCCCTACCTGCTCCTCTTCCTCCTCCTCCTCCCTTACCATCTTTGGCTGCCGCGAGCTCCCTCTGGATGCGCTGCCGCACGCCGGGCAAGGTCCTTATGAACCGGAAGACCCTCTTCTTCAGCTCCGTCAGAAGCTCTGCGGAATCGAAAAGGTTCTCCAATTAAGGCCAAAAGAGCCAAACTTGAAAAGGAAGCTCAAAAGACTGAGCCAGTGAAGGAAAAAAAGAAATATCACTGCGAAAGTTCAGTGAAACCGACTGACGATGTAAGGAAGGAGTTAGAAACTGAACACCGAGAAAATGTATATAGATAAATAAACAGCAAAAAAATCCTGATATGAAAATATTAGGAATTCTAACAAATAAGATTTCCACAACAGTTAGCACCAGTGCCCAGACCTTTTTTTAGATCTTTCTTGGAAAAAAAGAAGAAAAAAATAAAATAAAGACAAATAAAAAAAAATCTGTGCAGTATTAGTTTATATCCTACCACAGACTAGCTGTCGTAGAATTTGAGTCATCACCAGTTATCAATTCTGTGCGAAAATGTGGAAATATCTAAATCTGATAAAGAAAGATCTTAGGTCCGGACACCGAATGTCATCCCCTCGGGGCTGCACTTCCAGGTAACGAGGATGTCGTCGAGATTTAAGGAGGAGCAGCAGGGGAATAAATCCTCCCAAATTTCAGTCTTGCAGGACTATCATAAGTAGATACCCACCATTTGTCTCATTCTGTGTGTGTATGTGTGTGTGCGTGCATGTACTGTGCGTGTGTGTGTGTGTGTGCGTGTGTGTGTGTGTGTGCACGTGCGTGTGTGCGTGTTTGCGTGCACGTGTGTGCGTGTGTGCGCGCGTACGTGTGTGTGCGTGTTTGCGTGCGCGTGTGTGCGTGTGCACGCGCGTACGTGTGTGTGCGTGAGTGTTTATACACACAAATCCACTAATATCCACCAAAAATCAACTCAAACATTTTCCACAAAGGTCACCCGACACCTTGAAGTTACCTTCGTCTAAACACCTTAAAACGAACTCGGACGAGAGACTCGGGGGGTCCCGTCTTACTTTGTCTGTTGACGTAGAGGTCCCTAGCCCGCAGGAGAGCTATGGTACCGAGGACGGTGCCCGCCACCAGC
>NC_134782.1:10252400-10257400 GCF_046742065.1 Oratosquilla oratoria
TGGGAGAAGAATATGCGAAGATAGGTTAGTAACTACTTAATGTTCTACCGTTGCGAACCACATGGTCCTCTTCAGTTATTTTCATCGGACGCAAAACGCATCTACAGCAAATACCCGTTCAGGGAACAGCGCATAAGCTACAGACATCCGAGCCCATTTTCCATTTGTTCCACCTTCTCCAACTACACCAGGGCAGCTACTACCCTCGACATGCAAACAAAACTCTCCCAGTTATTGTTGTTCTCATTGTCGTTCATCAGTTTCAGTAGTTTGTTTGTTTTTTTCTCGTCCAACCGTTTCTGTAAAACCCCTCTCACCTCACTCGTCAGAGAGGGCGGAGTTTCATCTACGGGTGGATCAGCAACGATCCACCCGTTTCATCTTAGGGTGGATCAGCCACGTACGACTGCCAAAAGTATTCTGTCCAACGAGATCCACAACCCTCCACGTCTGATGTCAGTTGCCCATCGACTCTTTGGCTCAGTGCTCTCCTAGGCTGGGAGCGGTGTTTTTTTTTTTTTTAGTTCGGTAAACAGGTCCGTGGCCATTCACAATGAAACAACTCTCGACATTTTCGGACTCTTCTCCTTAATCCTCACCAAGAGATTTTAGTCCATCTCAGAGTCCTGTGTTACACAAGCACACAGGAATGAAGGAGACTGCAAGAGACCATAAGGCCTACGCAAGCCAGTTCCATGTCCCTGACCACCTGTCATCCCCATCCATAAAGCTATCTAAGGCCGGCCACACACGTGCAGTTTAAACCGACAGTTACAACTGTTCAGTTATAACTGTCAGTTGAAACTGCACGTGTGTGGGTATCTCAGTGATACTGAGATACCCACACGCGTGCAGTTTCAACTGACAGTTATAACTGAACAGTTGTAACTGTCAGTTTAAACTGCACGTGTGTGGCCGGCCTAACAGTTTCTTAGAACAGCCGATAGCTTCAGTTGCCCAGCCAGTCCTGGTGCACGAGTCTTCTTCGTATTCCCCAGTGTTTGACGTGCCGCCACATCACTCCCGGACCTTGCACGGACGCCCTCCTGTGTCCTTGGCTTCTTTCAGAACTTCAGGAAACCTTTTCAGGGTCCTGAAGGGCGCCAAGCAATTCCAATCGATTCGACCCGAGACTGCTACCGCGTACTCGTGGGCACACGCATGATCTTTGAGTTTCTACAGGTGGATTACTTATCGAGATTCTCCCTGTTCACCTCTAGCGGTTTGAACCGCGCGGAAACCGCGGCGATGCAGTTTGTTCAAGAAAAAAACTGCGTTGTTGTGTGAACGCCTCCATTGACTTACACTGTAATTGAACCGCCGAAGCTGAAACCGCTAGTGTAAACTGGGATTTTCTGTTTCGACAAGAAGTCTGCCATTGGTTCCAGAGAACTCAACATTAGGGTAAACCCTCCAGCTACGCAGGATCTTCCAACGAGTACTAACAAAGATGCGATTCATCCTCTTTTGCCACACACCTCCACCACCCATGTGTCTCCGTGGAAATGCGGGTCATCGCTGGTATGAATTTGTACCAAACTCCCCCACGAGACTCGTTCAAAACCAGTTACCATTACCTGCATCATAAGACCAGCTTCACCTACGTGGGCGTGTGGCACGCCTCCCTGGTGTTGAGCCCACGTCACAGGGCGATCTCCAAAGGAGACGACCCTTGGCAAAGACAACGTATGGTACATCTCGACGATCGCAGCTAAAAGTCGGCAGCGTAGCTGGGTGGATGCAAGTCATCCCTGCGTAACTTACTATTTCATTTTTTATTATTTAATTTTGCCTATTTATTTATTTAATTATACACTGGTCAACACGATTTTTCTGGCAAAAGGTTTTAAAACAAATTCTTACTAAGTTTGGGCTGCTAATCACGAATCTGAACTCAGTTTTTGTCTATCACATCAGGATTTTGAGATATATAATTTTTTTTAATGACTCATCACCCTATATATCGAGGGTTTCATGACGAAAACAAGTGACTTTTTGTACTAAATTCCGTATTCTTAATCAAATAAAAACAAAGATTACAAAGTTTATATACAGCAAATCCAATATAGTGACAGAATTAAAGTAGAAAATATGAAAATACATATAAGTGATGTACAGATCAGTAGCAAATAGCAGTTATTTGAATTTTCTTTTCATGGCCGATCTCTGATGTACAGCTTCTGGGTTGTCTCTCATCAAGCTCCAGCAATAATCTGACGTCATATGTGAGTCCCAACGTCCTTGATACCGTTATTCCATCGTTTTAATGTCCTGATGAAACCGCTCCCCTTGTTCCTCGTTCACATGCCCAAGGTTCTCCGGAAAGTTGTCCAAATGGCTATGCAAATAGTGAATCTTGATACTCATTCTGCATCCAAGATCTCGCAGGCTCATTAGTAGCTCTTCCATAATCTCTTCATAGTTGTCTGCTTTCTTATTCCCAAGAAAATTCTGCACCACACTACAAAAGGTATTCCAAGCTCTTCCTGCTTTCTCATTCATTGATGTGATAAAATTTGGATCTCTCATAAGTATTCTTATTTGAGGTCCATCAAATATTCCAGCCTTTTTCTTCTCTTCGCTAAGACCAGGAAAAGTTGAACATATATAGCTGAAGCATTCTCCACTGTGATCTAAAGCTTTGACGAACTGTTTCATCAATCCGAGTTTTACGTGCAAGGGAGGAAAGACAATGTTCTTCCTATCCACTAGAGGATCATTGATGACATTCTTATCGCCAGATGCCAAACTCTGTCGCTGAGGCCATTCCGTTTTCACCCAATGCTCTTCTGTAGCTCTACTGTCCCAGTAACACAGAAAACATGGGTATTTTGTGTACCCTCCTTGCTGACCTAAAAGAAAGTTAACCATTTTCAAATCGACACAAATTAACCACTCATGAACGTGATATTGTAACCTCTCTAGAACAACCTTGATGTTGTTATATTCTTCTTCTGAGTTTTACAGAATGACCTATTGGTACAGAGCCATACTTATTTCCATTGTGTAACAGAACACATTTCAAACTTCTTTTGGAACTATCAATGAAAAGCCTCCAATCCCTTGAATCACATGCTGGAAGTCCCATGAAGGGAAGTAGCCCTTCTACATCAGTACAATAGACAAGCTGGAATGGAAATATTTACGCAGTTCTCTTTCTCTGTTACGATAAAATGAAACACTTATGCCGGGTTTCAACATTCGATTTTCTTGCAGTCTTGAAGCCAGCAGATCAGCAGACTGTTTTGGTAGATAAAGATCCCTAACCAAATCATTCAAAGCAGACTGAGTAAACAGAATTGGTTTGTCGCAATCTTCATCAGATGGCTAAAAGTAAATTTACCAAAATAAGCCATATTATCCGGCTTTTTTGCTTCACTACTAAAGAGAAGGATAATTTTTTCTTGAAATTCATGAAAATAAGGTATATACCAATAGCGCAAAGAACGTGATGTGATAGAGAAAATATGTGATCAGATTTGAATTCAGCACCCTCAAATTAGTCTAAAACTGTTTTAAATTCCATGCTAGAATTTTGTTCTTCTTCTGTATACCAGTGTTATTTATATCATTATTTTTATTTATCATTATTGTTTTTTTGCATCCGACGTAGTTATGGACCAAAATGTCTCCTGTCGGCATGCTTCTCCTTGTAATCCTTTGTGACAGAAGAGAAGACAAGAGCTACGCGCCAGAAAGTCACCTGTAAGTTTCCCCCCACCAATGTAATAGGGGGACTATCCACCGCACATGGTGACAGACTGCAATTAATGATCTAACCAACCAGACAATTAACCAACTAAACTAACGATGAGTACATCAAGCCAACCGCAGTTCTGAGGAGGATTAACGAAGCTGGAAGGAGAAGCGTTTAGAAGATTTGCACAAAACAAGTTCTCCTTTCTTCATGAGTAATGAATAATTTGAGTCTTTGTGTTCATGAGAGTTTCTTTGGTGTTCTCTTGTATGTGCGTGTGTCTGTGTCTGCGTGTATATGTCTGTGTGTGCGTCTGCGTGTGCGCGTCTGCGTGTGCGCGACTGCGTGTGCGCGACTGCGTGTGAGAGACTGCGTGTGAGAGACTGCGTGTGTGTCTGCGTGTGTCTGGGTGCGTCTGTGCGTATATGTTCATGTGTGTCTGTGCGCTTGTGTCTGTGCGTGTGTGTATGTGTGTCTGTGCGTGCGTGTGTGTCTGTGCGTGCGTCTATGCATGCATGTCTGTGCGTGCGTCTATACATGCGTGCGTCTGTACATGTGTGTCTGTGCGTGCATCTGTGCATGCGTGTCTGTGCGTGCATCTGTGCATGCGTGTCTGTGCGTGCATCTGTGCATGCGTGTCTGTGCGTGCATCTGTGCATGCGTGTCTGTGCGTGCGTACCTGTGCGTGTGCCTGTGCGTGCGTGTATCTGTGTCTGTGCGTGCGTGTGTCTCCGTGCGTGTGTCTGAGCGTGTGTGTGTGTGTGTGTGTGTGTGTGTGTGTGTGTGTGTGTGTGTGTGTGTGTGTGTGTGTGTGTGTGTGTGTGTGTGTGTGTGTGTGTGCGCGCGCGTCTACCTTCGTGTGTCTATGTGTGTGTGTGTGTGTGTGTGTGTGTGTGTGTGTGTGTCTGAGTGTGTGTGTGTCTGAGTGTGTGTGTGTCTGAGTGTGTGTGTGTCTGAGTGTGTGTATGTCTGTATGTATGTACATCTGTGCTTGCGCGCGTCTGTTCTTGCGCGCGTCTGTGTGTGCGCGTCTGTGTCTGTGCGCGTCTGTGCCTCTGCGCGTCTGTGTCTGTGCGCGTCTGTGCCTGTGCGCGTCTGTGCCTGTGCGCGTCTGTGCCTGTGCGCGTCTGTGCCTGTGCGCGTCTGTGCCTGTGCGCGTCTGTGCCTGTGCGCGTCTGTGCCTGTGCGCGTCTGTGCCTGTGCGCGTCTGTGCCTGTGCGCGTCTGTGCCTGTGCGCGTCTGTGCCTGTGCGCGTCTGTGCCTGTGTCTGTGCCTGTGCGCGTCTGTGTCTGTGCGCGTCTGT
>NC_134782.1:10279900-10292400 GCF_046742065.1 Oratosquilla oratoria
GTGAAAGCGAGAACGAATGTAGGAGAAAAAGTACGAGCGAGTGTGAAAGTAGAAAAGCGAGTACAAGAAGAGCAGGACCTAGAGAAAGTCCAAGAGTACGAGGAGGAGTGAGGATGGAAATAGGAACAACAAGAGTAGGAGTAGAAGGATTATCACACCTTAACCTAGAGGGAGAGAGAGGAAGAAACAGTGAGAAGGAAAGAAGGGAGAGTTAGGGAGAGAAAATGAGAGATGGAGATAAGGAGGGTGATGGAGATGGGGAGAGGGGGAGAAGTCGAGAGAGGTCGGGAGAGGTCGGGAGAGGGGCCGGGAGAGAGTGGGTGAGAGAGGGAGCGAGAGGGTGGTGGGAGAGAGGGAGCGAGAGGGCGGTGCGAGGGAGAGAGCGAGAGGGCGCGGGGAGAGAGGGAGCGAGAGGGCGCGGGGAGAGAGGGAGCGAGAGGGCGCGGGGAGAGAGGGAGCGAGAGGGCGCGGGGAGAGAGGGAGCGAGAGGGCGCGGGGAGAGAGGGAGCGGGGGAGAGAGGGAGCGAGAGAGAGGGGGAGAGAGGGAGCGAGAGAGTGGGGGAGAGAGGGAGCGAGATAGTGGGGGAGAGAGAGGGGGCGAGAGAGTGGGGGAGAGAGGGAGCGAAACAGTGGGGGAGAGAGGGAGCGAGATAGTGGGGGAGAGAGGGAGCGAGAGAGTAGGGGGAAAGAGTAGGGGGAAAGAGTAGGGGGAAAGAGTAGGGGGAAAGAGTAGGGGGAGAGAGTAGGGGGAGAGAGTAGGGGGAGAGAGTAGGGGGAGAGAGTAGGGGGAGAGAGTAGGGGGAGAGAGTAGGGGGAGAGAGTAGGGGGAGAGAGAAGGGAGAGAGAGTAGGGGAGAGAGTAGTGGGAGAGAGTAGGGGAGAGAGTAGGGGAGAGAGTAGGGGAGAGAGAATGGGAAGAGAGTAGGGTAGAGACTAGGGGGAGAGAGTACGGGGGAGAGAGTAAGGAGAGAGAGTAGGGGAGAGAGTAGGGGAGAGAGTAGAGGGAGAGAGTAGGGGGAGAGAGTAGGGGGAGAGAGTAGGGGGAGAGAGTAGGGGAGAGAGTAGGAGGAGAGCGTAGGGGGAGTGTGTAGGGGGGAGAGAGTTGGGGGAGAGCGTAGGGGGAGAGCGTAGGGGGAGAGTGAAGGGAGAGAGTGGGGGAGAGAAGGCGGGAAAGACGGGAGAGAGGACGGAAAAGGGCGGAGAGAGAGGACGGAAAAGGGCGGGAGAGAGGACGGAAAAGGGCGGAGAGAGAGGACGGAAAAGGGCGGAGAGAGGACGGAAAAGGGCGGAGAGGAGAGAGGACGGAAAAGGGGGAAGAGGCCGGGACACAAAGGCCGGGACACAGAGGCCGGGACACAGAGGCCGGGACACAGAAGCCGGGGCACAGAGGCCGGGGCACAGAGGCCGGGGCACAGAGGCAGGGACACAGAGGCCGGGGCACAGAGGGCGGGGCACAGAGGGCGGGACACAGAGGGCGGGGCACAGAGGGCGGGGCACAGAGGGCGGGGCACAGAGGGCGGGGCACAGAGGGCGGGGCACAGAGGCCGGGGCACAGAGGCCGGGGCACAGAGGCCGGGGCACAGAGGCCGGGGCACAGAGGCGGGGCACAGAGGCCGGGGCACAGAGGCCGGGGCACAGAGGCCGGGGCACAGAGGCCGGGGCACAGAGGCCGGGGCACAGAGGCCGGGGCACAGAGGCCGGGGCACAGAGGCAGGGACACAGAGGCCGGGGCACAGAGGGCGGGGCACAGAGGGCGGGACACAGAGGGCGGGGCACAGAGGGCGGGGCACAGAGGGCGGGGCACAGAGGGCGGGGCACAGAGGGCGGGACACAGAGGCCGGGACACAGAGGCCGGGACACAGAGGCCGGGACACAGAGGGCGGGACACAGAGGCCGGGACACAAAGGCCGGGACACAGAGGCCGGGACACAGAGGCCGGGACACAGAAGCCGGGAGATAGGTCGGGAGAGAGAGAGGCCGGGAGAGAGAGAGGCCGGGAGAGAGAGAGGCCGGGAGAGAGGTCGGGAGAGAGAGAGAGGCCGGGAGAGAGAGAGGCCGGGAGAGAGAGAGGGCGGGAGAGAGAGAGGGAGGGCGGGAGAGAGAGAGGGCGGGTGGGAGAGAGAGGGCGGGTGGGAGAGAGAGAGTGAGGGAGAGAGAGAGGGCGGGAGAGAGAGAGAGGGCGGGAGAGAGAGAGAGAGGGAGAGAGAGAGAGAGGCGGGAGAGAGAGAGGCGGGAGAGAGAGAGGCGGGAGAGAGAGAGGCGGGAGAGAGAGAGGCGGGAGAGAGAGAGGCGGGAGAGAGAGAGGCGGGAGAGAGAGAGGGCGGGAGAGAGAGAGGGCGGGAGAGAGAGAGGGCGGGAGAGAGAGAGGGTGGGAGAGAGAGAGAGAGGGCGGGAGAGAGAGAGGGCGGGAGAGAGAGAGGGCGGGAGAGAGAGAGGCCGGGAGAGAGAGAGGCCGGGAGAGAGAGAGGCCGGGAGAGAGAGAGAGGCCGGGAGAGAGAGAGGCCGGGAGAGAGACATGCCGGGAGAGAGAGATGCCGGGAGAGAGAGATGCCGAGAGAGAGAGGGCGGGAGGGAGAGAGGGCGGAAGGGAGAGAGGGCGGGAGGGAGAGAGGGGGGGAGGGCGAGAGGGCGGGAGGGAGAGAGGGCGGGAGAGAGAGAGGCCGGGAGAGAGAGAGGCAGGGAGAGAGAGGGCGGGAGAGAGAGAGGCAGGGAGAGAGAGAGGCAGGGAGAGAGAGAGGCCGGGAGAGAGAGAGGCCCGGAGAGAGAGAGGCCCGGAGAGAGAGAGGCCCGGAGAGAAAAAAGAAGGGAGAGAGAGAGAGGGAGGGAGAAAGAGAGAGGGAGAGAGAGAGGGAGGGAGGGAGAGAGGGAGGGAGAGAGAGAGGCCGGGAGAGAGAGGGCGGGAGAGAGAGAGAAGGCGAGAGAGAGGGCGAGAGAGAAAGAGGGCGGGAGAGAGGGCAGAAGAGAGAGGGCGGGAGAGAGAGGCCGGGAGAGAGAGAGAGAGGCCGGGAGAGAGAGAGGCCGGGAGAGAGAGAGGCCGGGAGAGAGAGAGGCCGGGAGAGAGAGAGGCCGGGAGAGAGAGAGGCCGGGAGAGAGAGAGGCCGGGAGAGAGAGAGGCCGGGAGAGAGAGAGGCCGGGAGAGAGAGAGGGCGGGAGAGAGAGAGGGCGGGAGAGAGAGAGGGGGCGGGAGAGAGAGGGCGGGAGAGAGAGAGGGCGGGAGAGAGAGGGGGCGGGAGAGAGAGGGGGCGGGAGAGAGAGGGGGCGGGAGAGAGAGAGGCCGGGAGAGAGAGAGGCCGGGAGAGAAAGAGAGAGGCCGGGAGAGAAAGAGAGAGGCCGGGAGAGAGAGAGAGGCCGGGAGAGAGAGAGGCCGGGAGAGAGAGAGAGGCCGGGAGAGAGAGAGAGGCCGGGAGAGAGAGAGGCCGGGAGAGAGAGAGAGGCCGGGAGAGAGAGGCCGGGAGAGAGAGGCCGAGAGAGAGAGAGGCCGAGAGAGAGGCCGAGAGAGAGAGAGGCCGGGAGAGAGAGAGAGGCCGGGAGTGAAAGAAGCCGGGAGAGAGGTTGGGGGAGAGGTTGAGAGAGGGGCCAGGAGAGAGGCCGGGAGAGAATGAGGGGAGAGAGGCCGGGAGAGAGGACGGGAGAGAGGACGGGAGAGAGGCCGGGACAGGGACCGGGAGAGATTACAGAGGAGAGGCCGGTAAAGTGAGCGGAGAGAGAACGAGAGAGAGGGAGGAGAGGGGGGAGAGAAGTCGGGACAGACCGGGAGAAAGGGCGGGAAAGACCGGAAGAGAGGCCTGGACAGACCGGGAGAGAGGCCGGGAAAGCGAAGGTAGAGTGAGGGAAGAGAGGCCGGGAAAGTGAAGGAAGAGTGAGGGGAGAGAGGCCGGGAGAGAGGCCGGGAGAGAGGTCAGGAGAGAGGCCGGGACAGAGACCGGAAGAGAGGCCGAAATAGTAAGGTGTGAGAGGACGGGAGAGTGGGGCGGGACAGAGGCCGGGAGACAAGAGGCCGGGAGACAAGAGGCCGGGAGACAAGAGGCCGGGAGACAAGAGGCCGGGAGACAAGAGGCCGGGAGACAAGAGGCCGGGAGAGAAAGGCTGGGGAGACCGAGAGGAACAGAGAGACAGAGGGACAGAGACAAAGAGGGACAGAGAGACAAAGAGGGACAGAGACAAAGAAGGATAGAGAGAGGGGGGTACAGACAAAGATGGACAGAGACACAGAGACAGGCAGACAAAGAGAAACAAAGAGACAGATAAAGGCAGAGAGACACAGAGAGACAGACACAGAGACAGAGAGAGGTACAGAGACAAACAGACAGACAGACAGAAACGGACAGATACAGAAAAAGAGACAGAAACAGACAGAAACAGACAAAAACATGGAAATAGACAGAAACAGAGACAGAAACAGACACAGAAACAGAGACAGAAAGAGACAAACAAACAGAGACAGAGACAGAGAGACAGAGCAGAGACAGACAGAGAGACATAGAGGCAGATATAGACATAGACAGAGAGACAGACATAGACAGAGACAGACAGAGAGACAGAGAGATAGAGACAGAGACAAGGAGAGACAGACAGAGAGACAGACAGAAAGACGGAGACAGACAGAGGCAGAGAGACAAGGAGAGAGACAAAGAGAGACAGACACACAGAGACACAGGGAGAGACAGAGAGACCGAGACAGACAGACAGACAGGGAGACACAGAGATAGACATATGCAGAGAGAGAGGGAGGGACACAGAGGGACAAAGATGTAGAGACAGAGACACAGAGACAGAGAGATAGACAGAGACAAAGATAGAGACAGATATAGAGAGACAGATAGGGAGATAGACAGATGGAGAGAGAGAGATAGAGACAAACAGACGGACAGAGGGATAAATGGAGAATCAGGGTAAAAATGAGGGCAAGAGAATGAGAGAGCTAGATAGAAAAATCAACAGAACGGGAGAGTGAGAGAAAAGATCAACAGAATGAGAGAGCGAAAAAAACACAAGAGTTAGAGAGCGAGATAAAGAGCGAGTGGTAGTGGGAGTGACAGACCAAGGAAAAGGAAGAGAGGAAAGGAGAGAATACAAAATGACTTCGTTTTAAGTGCGTCAGTGTAGGTTTCTTTCGAATACATAAAAGACACGAATGGCTAACTTTGAATTCATAGTTTTTCAGAAGTGCACACCTACGCGACATAGTAGAAAAATAAATAATATTGTAAATAATAATACATAAACGTAATATACATTTTTTGGTGGAAATCAATAACAGTAAGTTGCTAAGAGCGATGCACAAACGAACGAAGCCGCGGCGACTCCTCGAGACGCCATCTTTGTTTTGATAAATTCGGAGGACGAAGACGGCGACCCTAAGTACCTCTAGAATTACAGGTACCGCATTACTAAATGCAGGTTAAGTTACGTTAGGTAAGTTAGGTTAGGTAGGTTAAGTTAGAAAAGACGAATTTATCATACTTTAATTTCTTCGACCTCCGCATCTATCAAAACAAATATGGCGTCTCAAAGAGCCGAATCGTCTCCGTTCGCGTATCGTCTTTAGCAACATTTTCTGTTATCGATTTCCACCAAGAAAAGCGTATATTACGTTGATGCATTATAATTTACAAAATTAATGATTAATTTTCTATTGCTATATCACGTAGGTCTGCATTTCTGAAATGAAAATTCACCAACAGCCCCCCACCCCTCCCCCTTTTTTCTTAAACCAAAACTTTATAATACATTTACCTTGTAAGAGTTCTTGGAACACTTCACTGACCCCCTTCATCTGGAGAGCCATCGCAAGCACCACCAATTACTCCAGAGTGTGGCACTGGTTCTGACCTTCCTCTAATTTCGTTCCTGCCTTTCCCTCTGACCAGTGCTGCTTGTCCTGTAATTACGAGTACAAAGTTACACGTCTTCCCATCTGATCCTTTTACGGAGATTAGAAATGCCTTCCACGGGCAAACACACAAATAACTTTCGAAACAGCTTAAACGATACTTTGGAGCTCCGACCCAAAGGTTCCTCTGTAATCACTCCATCTGTCCCCCACATCATTCGTAAGTCTTTGCATTTCTCTCCCTCTTTCTCTCTACCTAAACTGATAGTACTGCAAAATTCAGACGAACTTGGTGGCGCGTCGATTGTGTTGCAAAGGCAGACGACGCCGACGACGACGACGACGACGCTTTCCAAGATCGCAGACGCTGTGTCAGCGAAGGTTCGAAGGTGAGACAGTTCCCGCTACACTCTCCAGCAACTCCTAATCAGAACTGACGGACCTACGACAGTAGTGAGCTCAGTAAGGGGGGGGGTGGAGGGAGTGTGGGTGGGGGGGGGTTACGTGACGAAATACTACGATGTTAGGGGGTGAGGAGAGGAAGGTGCTATGGATATGGGATAGAGGGTGGATGGGTATATGGGTTGGGAGTGTTACTAATAGATCAGAACAGGTGTAAATAAAAAAGAAAAAATAATCGAACACACAGGTAGGAGACACAAGAAATAACTAGTGATGTAGGGCATGGGCAGGTGAGAGAGAAATGGAGGTATTGTCAGATGTTGTTTCAGATGCATATCAATCACAAAGAAGGAAGGCTAGATGGGTATGTTGGAAGCCACGGGGCCGAAGGACAAAAGTTAGGTAACGACAAGTGAAACAACATGATTCGGTTTTACGTCACGAACTCCCTCGTTCAAGGCGACGACGGTGCTTTACCAAATGACCTTGGTTTCTGTTAGTGAGAGAAAGAGTAAAAATAGGAGAAACGCAATGGGTAATAAAAAAGAGAAAAATAGATGCGACTAAAACAAGAAGGAGGTAAATCTATAAAAGCCTAAAAAAATAGAACACGAAACTAATATACTTGTCGGTCTGAGTCACACGTAAGTCCCTGAGAAGGAACAGGATATTGAAGGAAATAAGAATGAGAAGGTAAAGGATGCAGAGAGTGACCAGTAAGCTTCCACCACAGGTCAAAGCGACAGAAGAAAATATGAAAAAGACATCGAGGAATAGATTACAACAACAAGGAGAAATGGTGCTTCGATTAAGACATTTACCGGTACTAGGGAGTGATTCCGAAAGGCTTGTTCAAAGGCATAGAAACGGGTAAGAAACGTAGAAAACATCTAGTGTCGCTCCAGAAAAATGTGGAAAATGTGAAGAAGATTAATGTGGGAATATAGGAGGATTGACAGCTCATAGGGAGAAAGTAAATGACATGCCATGATTTAAGATGATCTGCAAAGGGAGACAGACGTGGAATGCTCACAAATTTATTTAAAAATGTAGAGGAATATATAGAATGGAAACAGAGATGCAGAATATGACGTAGTGGGAGAGGGTATTATTTTTTAGTTGTGTAACAAACTAGAAAGCTACAATTAATGTAGATTCTAGTTTTCTAAGAATTTACTATGGAAATTCAATACACTCCTCAGTACGATTTTTCGTTTTTCGTATTTCCATAAGCAGACTCTATATGTTCATGAGGACCCATCAAAGTTTCATAAATACGACTGTAAGACATATAAAAATATCAAATATAAAAAGAGAAAATCTTAATAAGACGCAAACATAAAGTCGCTTAACAGAGGGGTTGTCATAAATTCAGAAGCACACATAAAGATTCCAATGATACCATCTACAAAAATCTTTCCATGCAATTGCCAAACGTCACGAGGAAAGCAAGGATTTTTGTCTTGTGATAGAAAAGCGGGATATAAATAGCCAATGTATCATGACTTCTTATCCACGATAACAATTTCAGAAGCCTATAAGGTCGGATCCAACCGCAAGCGGCACCACCGCTTCTGATAACAAGTTTAGTGGTTTTCGGGGACACTAAGGCGCTGGCTGAAGCTTTTATCAAAGAGAAACAGTTGACACTTATCCGTCTGAAGTCCTATTCACATTCGTACGGTGACGTATATCGGTTATTGTCATAGGGTGCGATATAATGCTACCTAGCTCAACTTACTGTTCTAGCATAAGCTATCTACCTGTATACCAAAGGCCTTGTCCCCCATATAAGGGAGGTAGCCAGCCTACACTCACCCATCTTATTCCCATCCTCAATTACTCAAAAATAAATACACAAGCTTTAAACTATTTTGGTACATAGTATGAACTGCAAATTGCGAATGTTCTATAAATTGTATAAATTGCAAAATAAGAAATTAATTTTATTTGGGTCAATTGTAGATTCCCCACCACCACCACTGATCAACTGTAAAATCTCCACCCCAACAACACTCAATTGTAGAATCCCCCCCCCCACTATAACTAACATAGACTAGGCTAGGCTAGGTTTGGTTTGGTTAGGGTAGGTTTGGTTTGGTTAGGGTAGGTTAGGTTAGGTTAGGTTAGGTTAGGTTAGGTTTGGATAGGTTTGGTTAGGTTTGGTTAGGTTTGGTTTGGTCTGGTTAGGTTACATTAGGTTACGTTAGGTTATGTTAGGTTACGTTAGGTTACGTTAGGTATGGTTTGGTTTGGTTTGGTTGGGTTAGGTTAGGTTAGGTTAGGTTAGGTTAGGTTAGGTTAGGTTAGGTCAGGTTAGGTTAGGTTATGTATCACGAACCGTAATCAACTGTAGAATGTCCACCCCAGCAACACTCGATTGTACAACCTTCACCCCAAGAGGACGTGTGTGTGGTGGTGGTGGTGGTGGTGGTGGGGGATGGGGGAGGGTATTCTACAAATTATCTTTTTATTTCATGCATAAATTCAAAGATAAGAATACTAAATAAACAAGCATATCAGTAAACAACTTTCCATTAAGTTTCCAGAATAAAGTGTCGCCGTCTACGACTGTAAACAACAAATGCCTTTGTTTTGTCAACAGTCCCAGTCTTCGACCTAAACTAATCTTTGTTTCTCATTGTGTATAGTTTCATTTGACGACAAATCACGAACAGCTTATATTATGATACCACAAGAACAGGATCCCTGTAAAGAAAATGAATTATGTTAATTACTTTCAACGAGTTTATACATACAACTTTTCGCCACGAAAACGAACACAAAATTTATGCTGCTCGTATGTCGCTCACCGTCGGTCCTTATTCCGCACCGTTTTCTATTATTCCGCCATTTATTTGATGCGATTACCCGTAGGACCTGCAGTGCTACCTTAGAACAATTGTCACACTATTTCACACCATACGACAGAAAAAATAGCTTCCGAATATAACCCATGATTGTATTATTGAGTGAATTTAATATCTACGAGGGATTTGACGTCTGCTGCTGGCGTACAGCGCAAGCCAAGCACACCTAGAAGATACGCCTCTGCATTAGTATCACAAAATAAATATATATAGAACGCATGATTGTTGCTAATGTTAACAGCCAGTAAACTATACCTTCCCAAATTCAGTCGAGCAAACCTAATATAGTGACAGTATTTACTAGAGAAAATGTCTTGCGGAAATAGTTATTGCCCTAAAATTAATATCCCATGACGATCATGTAAAATATATATGAGGTATAAATGTATTCGGGCAACAGTAAACAGAAACAATATGATAAGAAGCGTAACATGACAGGGGGATACAAGGATCAGCACAATATCACACATGATAAGTCAACACATTTGTGGGCACGCTAACACAGGTGATATAAGATCAATGCAAATGCTCCCCAGCTAACACTCTAATACTTATAGAACAGTGGTTCCCAAACTTTTTTTGGCCGCGACCCAAATCCAGATCTGGTGAAGATGTGGCGACCCCCCAAGCATCAAAAAGCAATTTCGAAAGTCTTCTTTTATTGAAAACACAATGAAATGAAAATACACTTTTTTTCTAACAAGGTCTCGCGACCCATTCTTGAACACTTCGCGACCCATAGTTTGGGTCGCGACCAATAGTTTGTGAATCGCTGTTATAGAATATAACATATAGTTGTAAGTCCAAAGGAAGGTATTATCAGTGATGTCTAGTCGAAGATGAAGCTTTTTTTTCCAATATGCATAAAACCACCTTTCGGGAGGTGTCTTTGTACCGAGACGCTTGTAACATTAAAAGTAATCATACATATCTTCAACGTTATTTGGTCAAAAATAGAACGGTGTACAAAACATACATAAACGAATGAACCTTATATTCTTTATAGTCTATTATTATGTGTTTGGTTACCGAGTGAAAAGTGTTCCTCCAAATGTTAATGCATAGCGACACCTCACTGACCTCCAGTTTGCGAATAATGATTTCCAGTTTTCGAACCATGGTTTCTGGTTCGCAAACCATGATTATCCGATTGCGAACCATGATCTCCACTTTGCGAAACAAAATTATCCAGTTTGCGAGTCGTGGTCTCCGGTTCGCAAATCATGATCATTCGATTGCGATCCCATATCTCAAGTTTACGAACCATGATCTTCAACTTTGTGAACTAAGGTCTCCAGTTTGCAAATCATGAACTTAAGATTGCGAACCACGATTTCAAATATGCGGACCATGGTCTCGGGTTTGCAAATCGTGAAGCTAAGATTGCGCACCTTGATCATCATATTGCGAACCTTGATAATCTGATTGCGACCCATGATCTCCTGTTTGCGAACCTACTTTGCCAGCAGAAGGGCATCAAACCAAGAAGCTTCACATATCAACACGAAGGACACAAAGGCGTCTGTGTACCAGCTCTTTAGATTAACATAATAATGATACACTGTGCTACAAATGGACAATAAACCAAACACGAGATCAAAGAAGCTTATTTTTTCTATCTCGCGGGTCTTGAAGATACTGGACCAAGAAAAATAAGTATAGTAGGTTTGCTAGTCCTTATTCAAGATAACAGATTTGTCATTAAAAAGAATAAGATAGATGGCGAGTACATCTATTTACAAACGTCTGGCTCTCAGCTTGGACGCTGTATGCTCAAATTATATATTATAAAAAGTATTTCATCTTTAGAATGGGAACTAGTTTTTGTAATCAATCCACCAAATATCTAACAACCATTATATGTATCTTATTTTCTCAATTATGTGGGGCAAGAATTATGAGAAACTTTCCATTGGAAGCAACAAATCACTTACGAAAAGTAAATTTTGCTTTTCTTGTATACTGCATGGAAATATATGGTGTGTGTTATTAATCACAGCTTCATAAGACATGTAGCATGGAATGGTTCTACAAAATGGGAATTATTTCCACAGGAACTGAGTCAACTATGAACAGAATAACGGGAATAAAAGTAAAATCTTTCTAGAAGTAGTACACCACAAAATGAAATGGACAATCAGACTCGGACGAAAACTTTCTTTAATTCTTTTTCTGAGACAAATTGGGCATCTCATATGATGTGTAGCGTTTCCAAACAAAGGATAATAGTGAGGAATAAAAGGCGTGGTATTATACATAAGCTTTAAGAAGATGAAAACGTGCAAGTTGCCTACCATTGTTTTAGTTCTTTGTAATACTTATCGGCATTTGATCTGATTAGAAGCGACGCAATTCAAAGATCACGATGGTGACAATGGAGGTGGTATTCCGTGGGATGGTGTTGGACAGCAAAGATGTCGAGAATATGTATTGATGGAAATCTCATTAGAGTTTGATTTTTTTAACTTGGGCAAGATATATTAAAGGATGACTTATACTTTAGTCGCTGAGGTTCCATTTGTTAGGATATTCTGGTTTGAAATTATACACGAAGAGGTACGTTACCTCGTGATTTCAATATGCCGAGTACGTACTTCTACCACTTACATTCGTTGTACACAAAGAATATCTATCCTGATTTAATATTGTTCAAATTCTGATTCACAGACTTGAATCAGGCTAAACCGATCACTTCTGGAGATGAATCGTTACGATGAACTCCGATGAACATCAGTAGTGTATAAATTGTAGCTAACGGCGGCTCGGGATGAATTATGTAAACGGATATTATGAAACACACCTCCTTCTTGCAGAAGGTCAAGTTCAGAGAGCAAACATGCCTGTTTATAACGGCTCTAGTTCATTCCACCTTACTAAAACCGTTGCAATTAAAAAAGTGTGTTCCGTGTCACAAAACACTTGTGAATTCTCTGCACTTGAAATAAACCATAGTGAAATTGTTCTTAATTTGTCTTGGCTATCGTTTTTGGTCAGTTTGGATCCTTTGGAATCTATGATGAATTTTCCGTTTTATCAATTCCTTGTCAAGAGGAAATTGTTGCTCTGTACAGTTCCATGTTCGTACATGATTCTCCTACTTCAAGAAGTATGTTGAAACTATTGGCGCTGTGGTATTCCCAAGAATTCCACATTCAGATTCATCTGCGGTACATTAATATTGCAAGCAATTTCTTCTTTTTCTACTTATATATATATATATATATATATATATATATATATACATATATGTATACATATATATATGTATATATATGTGTGTGTGTGTGTGTGTGTGTGTGTGTGTGTGTGTGTGTGTGTGTGTGTGTGTGTGTGTGTGTGTGTGTGTGTGTGTGTGTGTGTGTGTGTGTGTGTGTGTGTGTGTGTGTGTGTGTGTGT